>NW_026112435.1:0-179481 GCF_024323335.1 Lathyrus oleraceus
TTTTGAGCAAACATTTTATGCATCAATGTGAGTTTATTGAACACTTACTAAATGTCACAAAAGTGGCTTCTTGTTATCTTCTAGAGAAATTAACTACTTATAACACTTATAATGAACTAATATAATAACTAAAAGTAGTCTATAAATTGACCTTATTATGATGAAAAACAATATAAAGAAAATGACACTCTTTCCGTGTAAAAGTATTCGGTCATATTTTCATTTTATCATGGCGTTGTAAAAACATAAATATTTAACTTGAGTTATAATATTTTGAGCAAACATTTTATGCATCAATGTGAGTTTATTCAACACTTACAAATGTCACAAAAGTGGCTTCTTGGATCTTCTAGAGAAATTAACTACTTATAACACTTATAATGAACTAATTATAATAACTAAAAGTATCATAAATGGACCTTATTATGATGAAAAACACAATATAAAGAAAATGACACTCTTTCCGTGTAAAAGTAATTCGTGTCATATTTGTCAATTTTATCATGGCGTTGTAAAACATAAATATTTAACTTGAGTTATAATATTTGAGCAAACATTTTATGCATCAATGTGAGTTTATTCAAACACTTACTAAATGTCACAAAAGTGGCTGCTTGTTATCTTCTAGAGAAATTAACTACTTATAACACTTACAAGGAACTAATTTTAATAATTAAAAGTATTTTATCAACTGACCTTATTATGTTAAAAAAAACACCATAAAGAAATGACACTCTTTCCGTGTAAAAGTAATTCATGTCATATTTGTTAATTTTATCATGCGTTGTTGTACTTTTCACAAAGAGAAAGTTTAGGAATTATGATAAATATAACAATAGTGTAGATTTATTTTTGCATAAAATATTCTGATGTATCTTCTTACTTTTGCTTCTTTCATATATAAATACTAAAATAAAATTTGCTTGAGTAACGGTTCTATTTTTTTAACAATTATATCTCAAAATTGTGTATTATTACTATTTCTTTTTCAGAATAAAAAAACTCATTATACGCTAGTTCCACTCTATTTTGAATAAAAATATGAATATATATTAATTATTTTTTGTTGAAAATTTAATGTTGTACTTGTTGATGTAGAAATTTTTTGATTTTTGATTAGGTATTTTTTTGAATACTAGAATGGAAGCTCCAAATTATTAGAATAAAATTAACTTAATCTCATTCATGGTAACAAAACTCTTAATTCTTTAAAATTCTAAAAGAGACTTGATGTTAATAAAAAGGTTAACGTTGATATTTATTGTACAACAAAGATAAAAAGATTCTTTAACAAATAATTTTTTTGCAATTATTGAAACTATTTTTAAATTGACTACTTTAAAATAGAAAACCTAAAAGCTTTAACTTGAGTTATAATATTTTTGAGCAAACATTTTATGCATCAATGTGAGTTTATTCAACACTTACTAAATGTCACAAAAGTGGCTGCTTATTATCTTCTAGAGAGATTAACTACTTATTAAACTTACAAGGAACTAATTATAATAACTAAAAGTATTCTTTAAATTGACCTTTTATGATGAAAAAACACCATAAAGAAAATGACACTCTTTCCGTGTAACAGTAATTCATGTCATATTTGTCAATTTTATTATGCCACTGTTTTCCTTTTCATAAAGAGAAAGTTTAGGAATGATGATAAATACACAATAGTGTAGATTTCTTTTTGCATAAAATAATCTGATGTTTCTCTTATTTTTTGCTTCCTTCATATATATAAATACTAAAGTAAAATTTGTTTGAGTAACGGTTCTCTTTTTTTAAACAATTATATCTCAATATTGTATATTTTTACTATTTTGTTTCAGAATAAAAACATTATACGTTGTTTCACTCTATTGAATAAAAACATAAACATATTTATTTATTTATTGTTGAAATTATAAATGTTGTACTTGTTGACATAGAAACTTATTGATTTTCGATTAGGTATTTGTTGAATATTAGAATGGAACCTCCAAAGTATTATAATGAAATTAACTTAATCTCATTCAAGTTAACAAAAATCTTAATTCTTTCAAACTTCTAAAAGAGACTTCATGTTAATAAAAAAGATTAATGTTGATATATATTGTACAACAAAGATAAAAAGATTTTCTTTAACAATAGTTTTTTGCAATTATTGAAACTATTTTTTAAATTGACTACTTTAAAATAGAAAACAAAAAACTTTAACTTGAGTTATAATATTTTTGAGCAAACATTTTATGCATCAATGTGAGTTTATTCAACACTTACTAAATGTCACGAAACTGGCTGCTTGTTATCTTCTAGAGAATTAACTGCTTATAACACTTTCAAGGAACTAATTTCAATAACTAAAGGTATTTTATAAACTGACCTTATTATGATGCAAAAACACCATAAAGAAAATGACACTCTTTCCGTGTAAAAGTAATTCATGTCGTATTTGTCAGTTTTATCATGGCGTTGTTGTACTTTTCACAAATAGAGAGTTTAGGAATGATGATAAATATTACTAGTGTAGATTTATTTTTGCATAAAATATTCAGATGTATCTTCTTACTTTTGCCTCTTTCATATATATAAATACTAAAATAAAATTTGCTTGAGTATCGGTACTCTTTTTTTAACAGTTATATCTCAATATTGTGTATATTACTATTTCTTTTTCAGAAAAAAATGTATTATACGCTAGTTTCACTCTATTTTGAATAACAATATGAATATTTATTTATTATTTTTTGTTGAAATTATAAATGTTGTACTTGTTGATGTAGAAATTTTTGATTTTTCTATTATGTATTTTTTTGAATACTAGAATGGAAGCTCCAAATTATTAGAATAAAATTAACTTAATCTCATTCATTCTTAACAAAACTCTTAATTCTTTAAAATTTCTAAAAGAGACTTGATGTGAATAAAAAAGGTTAACATTGATATATATTGTACAACAAAGACAAAAAGATTTCTTTAACAAATAATTCTTTTGCAATTATTGAAACTATTTTTTTTAAATGACTACTTAAAATAGAAAACCAAAAAACTTTAACTTGAGTTATAATATTTTTGAGCAAACATTTTATGCATCAATGTGAGTTTATTCCACACTTACTAAATGTCACAAAAGTGGATGCTTGTTATCCTCTAGAGAAATTACTACTATAACACTTACACGAACTAATTATAATAATTAAAAGAACTCTATAAATGACCTTATTATGATGAAAAACACTATAAAGAAAATGACACTCTTTCCGTGTAAAAGTAATTCGTGTCATATTGTCAATTTTATCATGGCGTTGTTGTACTTTTCACAAAGAGAAAGATTAGGAATGATGATAAATATAACAATAGTGTAGATTTCTTTTTGCATAAAATAATCGATGTATCTTCTTACTTTTGCTTCTTTCATATATATATAAATACTAAAATAAAATTTGCTTGAGTTTCGGTTCTCTTTTTTAACAATTATATCTCAATATTGTGTATTATTACTATTTACTTTTCAGAATAAAATCTTATTATACGGAGTTTCACTCTATTTGAATAAAAACATGAATATTTATTTATTTATTTTTGTTGAAATTATAAACGTTGTACTTGTTGACATAGAAACTTTTTGATTTGTTATTAGGTATTTTTTGAATATTAGAATGCAACCTCCAAATTATTAGAAAGAAATTAGTTTAATCTCATTCATGTTAACAAAACTCTTATTATTAAAATCTCTAAACGAGACTTGATGTTAAAAAAAAGGTTAACATTGATATATATTGTACAACAAAGAAAAAAAGAATTTTTTAACAAATAAATTTTTGCATTTATTTAAACTATTTTTTAATTGACTACTTTAAAATAGTAAACCAAAAATCTTTAATTTGAGTTATAATATTTTTGAGCAAACATTTTATGCATCAATGTGAGTTTATTGAACACTTACTAAATGTCACAAAAGTGGCTTCTTGTTATCTTCTAGAGAAATTAACTACTTATAACACTTATAATGAACTAATTATAATAACTAAAAGTATTCTATAAATTGACCTTATTATGATGAAAAACAATATAAAGAAAATGACACTCTTTCCGTGTAAAAGTAATTCGTGTCATATTTGTCAATTTTATCATGGCGTTGTAAAAACATAAATATTTAACTTGAGTTTATATTTTTTGAGCAAACATTTATGCATCAATGTGAGTTTATTCAACACTTACTAAATGTCACAAAAGTGGCTTCTTGTATCTTCTAGAGAAATTAACTACTTATACACTTATAATGAACTAATTATAATAACTAAAAGTATTCTATAAATTGACCTTATTATGATGAAAAACAATATAAAGAAAATGACACTCTTTCCGTGTAAAAGTAATTCGTGTCATATTTGTCAATTTTATCATGGCGTTGTAAAACATAAATATTTAACTTGAGTTATAATATTTTTGAGCAAACATTTTATATCAATGTGAGTTTATTCAACACTTACTAAATGTCACAAAAGTGGCTGCTTGTTATCTTCTAGAGAAATTAACTACTTATAACACTTACAAGGAACTAATTTTAATAATAAAAGTATTTTATCAACTGACCTTATTATGTTAAAAAAAACACCATAAAGAAAATGACACTCTTTCCGTGTAAAAGTAATTCATGTCATATTTGTTAATTTTATCATGGCGTTGTTGTACTTTTCACAAAGAGAAAGTTTAGGAATTATGATAAATATAACAATAGTGTAGATTTATTTTTGCATAAAATATTCTGATGTATCTTCTTACTTTTGCTTCTTTCATATATATAAATACTAAAAAAAATTTGCTTGAGTAACGGTTCTATTTTTTTAACAATTATATCTCAAAATTGTGTATTATTACTATTTCTTTTTCAGAATAAAAAAAACTCATTATACGCTAGTTCCACTCTATTTTGAATAAAAATATGAATATATATTTAATTATTTTTGTTGAAATTATTAATGTTGTACTTGTTGATGTAGAAATTTTTGATTTTTTGATTAGGTATTTTTTTGAATACTAGAATGGAAGCTCCAAATTATTAGAATAAAATTAACTTAATCTCATTCATGTTAACAAAACTCTTAATCTTTAAAATTTCTAAAAGAGACTTGATGTTAATAAAAAGGTTAACGTTGATATATTTATTGTACAACAAGATAAAAAGATTTCTTTAACAAATAATTTTTTGCAATTATTGAAACTATTTTTTTAAATGACTACTTTAAAATAGAAAACCTAAAAGCTTTAACTTGAGTTATAATATTTTTGAGCAAACATTTTATGCATCAATGTGAGTTTATTCAACACTTACTAAATGTCACAAAAGTGGCTGCTTATTATCTTCTAGAGAGATTAACTACTTATTAAACTTACAAGGAACTAATTATAATAACTAAAAGTATTCTTTAAATTGACCTTATTATGATGAAAAACACCATAAAGAAAATGACACTCTTTCCGTGTAACAGTAATTCATGTCATATTTGTCAATTTTATTATGCCACTGTTTTCCTTTTCATAAAGAGAAAGTTTAGGAATGATGATAAATACAACAATAGTGTAGATTCTTTTTGCATAAAATAATCTGATGTTTCTTCTTATTTTGCTTCCTTCATATATATAAATACTAAAGTAAAATTTGTTTGAGTAACGGTCTCTTTTTTTAAACAATTATATCTCAATATTGTATATTTTACTATTTTGTTTCAGAATAAAAACATATTATACGTTGGTTTCACTCTATTTTGAATAAAAACATAAACATATATTTATTTATTTATTGTTGAAATTATAAATGTTGTACTTGTTGACATAGAAACTTATTGATTTTTCGATTAGGTATTTTGTTGAATATTAGAATGGAACCTCCAAAGTATTATAATGAAATTAACTTAATCTCATTCAAGTTAACAAAAATCTTAATTCTTTCAAACTTCTAAAAGAGACTTCATGTTAATAAAAAAGATTAATGTTGATATATATTGTACAACAAAGATAAAAAGATTTTCTTTAACAAATAGTTTTTTGCAATTATTGAAACTATTTTTTTAAATTGACTACTTTAAAATAGAAAAACAAAAAAACTTTAACTTGAGTTATAATTTTTGAGCAAACATTTTATGCATCAATGTGAGTTTATTCAACACTTACTAAATGTCACGAAACTGGCTGCTTGTTATCTTCTAGAGAATTAACTGCTTATAACACTTTCAAGGAACTAATTTCAATAACTAAAGGTATTTTATAAACTGACCTTATTATGATGCAAAACCCATAAAGAAAATGACACTCTTTCCGTGTAAAAGTAATTCATGTCGTATTTGTCAGTTTTATCATGGCGTTGTTGTACTTTTCACAAATAGAGAGTTTAGGAATGATGATAATATTACAATAGTGTAGATTTATTTTTGCATAAAATATTCAGATGTATCTCTTACTTTTGCCTCTTTCATATATAAATACTAAAATAAATTTGCTTGAGTATCGGTACTCTTTTTTTAACAGTTATATCTCAATATTGTGTATTATTACTATTTCTTTTTCAGAAAAAAATGTATTATACGCTAGTTTCACTCTATTTTGAATAACAATATGAATATTTATTTATTTATTTTTTGTTGAAATTATAAATGTTGTACTTGTTGATGTAGAAATTTTTTGATTTTTCTATTATGTATTTTTTTGAATACTAGAATGGAAGCTCCAAATTATTAGAATAAAATAACTTAATCTCATTCATTCTTAACAAAACTCTTAATTCTTTAAAATTTCTAAAAGAGACTTGATGTGAATAAAAAAGGTTAACATTGATATATATTGTACAACAAAGACAAAAAGATTTCTTTAACAAATAATTCTTTTGCAATTATTGAAACTATTTTTTTTAAATTGACTACTTTAAAATAGAAACCAAAAAACTTTAACTTGAGTTATAATATTTTGAGCAAACATTTTATGCATCAATGTGAGTTTATTCCACACTTACTAAATGTCACAAAAGTGGATGCTTGTTATCCTCTAGAGAAATTAACTACTAATAACACTTACAACGAACTAATTATAATAATAAAAGAACTCTATAAATTGACCTTATTATGATGAAAAACACTATAAAGAAAATGACACTCTTTCCGTGTAAAAGTAATTCGTGTCATATTTGTCAATTTTATCATGGCGTTGTTGTACTTTTCACAAAGAGAAAGATTAGGAATGATGATAAATATAACATAGTGTAGATTTCTTTTTGCATAAAATAATCGATGTATCTTCTTACTTTTGCTTCTTCATATATATATAAATACTAAAATAAAATTTGCTTGAGTTTCGGTTCTCTTTTTTAACAATTATATCTCAATATTGTGTATTATTACTATTTACTTTTCAGAATAAAATCTTATTATACGGAGTTTCACTCTATTTTGAATAAAAACATGAAATTATTTATTTATTTTTTGTTGAAATTATAAACGTTGTACTTGTTGACATAGAAACTTTTTGATTTTGTTATTAGGTATTTTTTGAATATTAGAATGCAACCTCCAAATTATTAGAAAGAAATTAGTTTAATCTCATTCATGTTAACAAAACTCTTAATTATTAAAATCTCTAAACGAGACTTGATGTTAAAAAAAAAGGTAACATTGATATATATTGTACAACAAAGCAAAAAAAAAAAAACGAAGTACAAAAAAACAAAAAAACAAAAAAGATAAAAAAAAGAAAAAAAGAACAGTAAAAAAAAAAAAAAAGAATTTTTTTAACAAATAAATTTTTTGCATTTATTTAAACTATTTTTTAAATTGACTACTTTAAAATAGTAAACCAAAAATCTTTAATTTGAGTTATAATATTTTTGAGCAAACATTTTATGCATCAATGTGAGTTTATTGAACACTTACTAAATGTCACAAAAGTGGCTTCTTGTTATCTTCTAGAGAAATTAACTACTTATAAACTTATAATGAACTAATTATAATAACTAAAAGTATTCTATAAATTGACCTTATTATGATGAAAAACAATATAAAGAAAATGACACTCTTTCCGTGTAAAAGTAATTCGTGTCATATTTGTCAATTTTATCATGGCGTTGTAAAAACATAAATATTTAACTTGAGTTATAATATTTTTGAGCAAACATTTTATGCATCAATGTGAGTTTATTCAACACTTACTAAATGTCACAAAAGTGGCTTCTTGTTATCTTCTAGAGAAATTAACTACTTATAACACTTATAATGAACTAATTATAATAACTAAAAGTATTCTATAAATTGACCTTATTATGATGAAAAACAATATAAAGAAAATGACACTCTTTCCGTGTAAAAGTAATTCGTGTCATATTTGTCAATTTTATCATGGCGTTGTAAAAACATAAATATTTAACTTGAGTTATAATATTTTTGAGCAAACATTTTATGCATCAATGTGAGTTTATTCAACACTTACTAAATGTCACAAAAGTGGCTGCTTGTTATCTTCTAGAGAAATTAACTACTTATAACACTTACAAGGAACTAATTTTAATAATTAAAGTATTTTATCAACTGACCTTATTATGTTAAAAAAAACACCATAAAGAAAATGACACTCTTTCCGTGTATTGGGGGTAATTATGTTTTATAAAAAAATAGGGTACTTAATTTGTAAAGTATTGTAAAAAGTAAATAATAAAGTAATTCATGTCATATTTGTTAATTTTATCATGGCGTTGTTGTACTTTTCACAAAGAGAAAGTTTAGGAATTATGATAAATATAACAATAGTGTAGATTTATTTTTGCATAAAATATTCTGATGTATCTTCTTACTTTTGCTTCTTTCATATATATAAATACTAAAATAAAATTTGCTTGAGTAACGGTTCTATTTTTTTAACAATTATATCTCAAAATTGTGTATTATTACTATTTCTTTTTCAGAATAAAAAAAACTCATTATACGCTAGTTCCACTCTATTTTGAATAAAAATATGAATATATATTTAATTATTTTTGTTGAAATTATTAATGTTGTACTTGTTGATGTAGAAATTTTTTGATTTTTTGATTAGGTATTTTTTTGAATACTAGAATGGAAGCTCCAAATTATTAGAATAAAATTAACTTAATCTCATTCATGTTAACAAAACTCTTAATTCTTTAAAATTTCTAAAAGAGACTTGATGTTAATAAAAAAGGTTAACGTTGATATTTATTGTACAACAAAGATAAAAGATTTCTTTAACAAATAATTTTTTGCAATTATTGAAACTATTTTTTTAAATTGACTACTTTAAAATAGAAAACCTAAAAGCTTTAACTTGAGTTATAATATTTTTGAGCAAACATTTTATGCATCAATGTGAGTTTATTCAACACTTACTAAATGTCACAAAAGTGGCTGCTTATTATCTTCTAGAGAGATTAACTACTTATTAAACTTACAAGGAACTAATTATAATAACTAAAAGTATTCTTTAAATTGACCTTATTATGATGAAAAACACCATAAAGAAAATGACACTCTTTCCGTGTAACAGTAATTCATGTCATATTTGTCAATTTTATTATGCCACTGTTTTCCTTTTCATAAAGAGAAAGTTTAGGAAAATGTTTCGTTTAGGGGAATGCATTAGGTTTAGGGGAAGCAATGATGATAAATACAACAATAGTGTAGATTTCTTTTTGCATAAAATAATCTGATGTTTCTTCTTATTTTTGCTTCCTTCATATATATAAATACTAAAGTAAAATTTGTTTGAGTAACGGTTCTTTTTTTAAACAATTATATCTCAATATTGTATATTTTTACTATTTTTGTTTCAGAATAAAAACATATTATACGTTGGTTTCACTCTATTTTGAATAAAAACATAAACATATATTTATTTATTTATTGTTGAAATTATAAATGTTGTACTTGTTGACATAGAAACTTATTGATTTTTCGATTAGGTATTTTGTTGAATATTAGAATGGAACCTCCAAAGTATTATAATGAAATTAACTTAATCTCATTCAAGTTAACAAAAATCTTAATTCTTTCAAACTTCTAAAAGAGACTTCATGTTAATAAAAAAGATTAATGTTGATATATATTGTACAACAAAGATAAAAAGATTTTCTTTAACAAATAGTTTTTTGCAATTATTGAAACTATTTTTTTAAATTGACTACTTTAAAATAGAAAACCAAAAACTTTAACTTGAGTTATAATATTTTTGAGCAAACATTTTATGCATCAATGTGAGTTTATTCAACACTTACTAAATGTCACGAAACTGGCTGCTTGTTATCTTCTAGAGAATTAACTGCTTATAACACTTTCAAGGAACTAATTTCAATAACTAAAGGTATTTTATAAACTGACCTTATTATGATGCAAAACACCATAAAGAAAATGACACTCTTTCCGTGTAAAAGTAATTCATGTCGTATTTGTCAGTTTTATCATGGCGTTGTTGTACTTTTCACAAATAGAGAGTTTAGGAATGATGATAAATATTACAATAGTGTAGATTTATTTTTGCATAAAATATTCAGATGTATCTTCTTACTTTTGCCTCTTTCATATATATAAATACTAAAATAAAATTTGCTTGAGTATCGGTACTCTTTTTTTAACAGTTATATCTCAATATTGTGTATTATTACTATTTCTTTTTCAGAAAAAATGTATTATACGCTAGTTTCACTCTATTTTGAATAACAATATGAATATTTATTTATTTATTTTTTGTTGAAATTATAAATGTTGTACTTGTTGATGTAGAAATTTTTTGATTTTTCTATTATGTATTTTTTTGAATACTAGAATGGAAGCTCCAAATTATTAGAATAAAATTAACTTAATCTCATTCATTCTTAACAAAACTCTTAATTCTTTAAAATTTCTAAAAGAGACTTGATGTGAATAAAAAAGGTTAACATTGATATATATTGTACAACAAAGACAAAAAGATTTCTTTAACAAATAATTCTTTTGCAATTATTGAAACTATTTTTTTTAAATTGACTACTTTAAAATAGAAAACCAAAAAACTTTAACTTGAGTTATAATATTTTTGAGCAAACATTTTATGCATCAATGTGAGTTTATTCCACACTTACTAAATGTCACAAAAGTGGATGCTTGTTATCCTCTAGAGAAATTAACTACTAATAACACTTACAACGAACTAATTATAATAATTAAAAGAACTCTATAAATTGACCTTATTATGATGAAAAACACTATAAAGAAAATGACACTCTTTCCGTGTAAAAGTAATTCGTGTCATATTTGTCAATTTTATCATGGCGTTGTTGTACTTTTCACAAAGAGAAAGATTAGGAATGATGATAAATATAACAATAGTGTAGATTTCTTTTTGCATAAAATAATCGATGTATCTTCTTACTTTTGCTTCTTTCATATATATATAAATACTAAAATAAAATTTGCTTGAGTTTCGGTTCTCTTTTTTTAACAATTATATCTCAATATTGTGTATTATTACTATTTACTTTTCAGAATAAAATCTTATTATACGGAGTTTCACTCTATTTTGAATAAAAACATGAATATTTATTTATTTATTTTTTGTTGAAATTATAAACGTTGTACTTGTTGACATAGAAACTTTTTGATTTTGTTATTAGGTATTTTTTTGAATATTAGAATGCAACCTCCAAATTATTAGAAAGAAATTAGTTTAATCTCATTCATGTTAACAAAACTCTTAATTATTTAAAATCTCTAAACGAGACTTGATGTTAAAAAAAAAGGTTAACATTGATATATATTGTACAACAAAGAAAAAAGAATTTTTTAACAAATAAATTTTTGCATTTATTTAAACTATTTTTTTAAATTGACTACTTTAAAATAGTAAACCAAAAATCTTTAATTTGAGTTATAATATTTTTGAGCAAACATTTTATGCATCAATGTGAGTTTATTGAACACTTACTAAATGTCACAAAAGTGGCTTCTTGTTATCTTCTAGAGAAATTAACTACTTATAACACTTATAATGAACTAATTATAATAACTAAAAGTATTCTATAAATTGACCTTATTATGATGAAAAACAATATAAAGAAAATGACACTCTTTCCGTGTAAAAGTAATTCGTGTCATATTTGTCAATTTTATCATGGCGTTGTAAAAACAAAACAATATAAAGAAAATGACACTCTTTCCGTGTAAAAGTAATTCGTGTCATATTTGTCAATTTTATCATGGCGTTGTAAAAACATAAATATTTAACTTGAGTTATAATATTTTTGAGCAAACATTTTATGCATCAATGTGAGTTTATTCAACACTTACTAAATGTCACAAAAGTGGCTGCTTGTTATCTTCTAGAGAAATTAACTACTTATAACACTTACAAGGAACTAATTTTAATAATTAAAAGTATTTTATCAACTGACCTTATTATGTTAAAAAAAACACCATAAAGAAAATGACACTCTTTCCGTGTAAAAGTAATTCATGTCATATTTGTTAATTTTATCATGGCGTTGTTGTACTTTTCACAAAGAGAAAGTTTAGGAATTATGATAAATATAACAATAGTGTAGATTTATTTTTGCATAAAATATTCTGATGTATCTTCTTACTTTTGCTTCTTTCATATATATAAATACTAAAATAAAATTTGCTTGAGTAACGGTTCTATTTTTTTAACAATTATATCTCAAAATTGTGTATTATTACTATTTCTTTTTCAGAATAAAAAAACTCATTATACGCTAGTTCCACTCTATTTTGAATAAAAATATGAATATATATTTAATTATTTTTTGTTGAAATTATTAATGTTGTACTTGTTGATGTAGAAATTTTTTGATTTTTTGATTAGGTATTTTTTTGAATACTAGAATGGAAGCTCCAAATTATTAGAATAAAATTAACTTAATCTCATTCATGTTAACAAAACTCTTAATTCTTTAAAATTTCTAAAAGAGACTTGATGTTAATAAAAAAGGTTAACGTTGATATTTATTGTACAACAAAGATAAAAAGATTTCTTTAACAAATAATTTTTTTGCAATTATTGAAACTATTTTTTTAAATTGACTACTTTAAAATAGAAAACCTAAAAGCTTTAACTTGAGTTATAATATTTTTGAGCAAACATTTTATGCATCAATGTGAGTTTATTCAACACTTACTAAATGTCACAAAAGTGGCTGCTTATTATCTTCTAGAGAGATTAACTACTTATTAAACTTACAAGGAACTAATTATAATAACTAAAAGTATTCTTTAAATTGACCTTATTATGATGAAAAACACCATAAAGAAAATGACACTCTTTCCGTGTAACAGTAATTCATGTCATATTTGTCAATTTTATTATGCCACTGTTTTCCTTTTCATAAAGAGAAAGTTTAGGAATGATGATAAATACAACAATAGTGTAGATTTCTTTTTGCATAAAATAATCTGATGTTTCTTCTTATTTTTGCTTCCTTCATATATATAAATACTAAAGTAAAATTTGTTTGAGTAACGGTTCTTTTTTTAAACAATTATATCTCAATATTGTATATTTTTACTATTTTTGTTTCAGAATAAAAACATATTATACGTTGGTTTCACTCTATTTTGAATAAAAACATAAACATATATTTATTTATTTATTGTTGAAATTATAAATGTTGTACTTGTTGACATAGAAACTTATTGATTTTTCGATTAGGTATTTTGTTGAATATTAGAATGGAACCTCCAAAGTATTATAATGAAATTAACTTAATCTCATTCAAGTTAACAAAAATCTTAATTCTTTCAAACTTCTAAAAGAGACTTCATGTTAATAAAAAAGATTAATGTTGATATATATTGTACAACAAAGATAAAAAGATTTTCTTTAACAAATAGTTTTTTGCAATTATTGAAACTATTTTTTTAAATTGACTACTTTAAAATAGAAAACCAAAAAACTTTAACTTGAGTTATAATATTTTTGAGCAAACATTTTATGCATCAATGTGAGTTTATTCAACACTTACTAAATGTCACGAAACTGGCTGCTTGTTATCTTCTAGAGAATTAACTGCTTATAACACTTTCAAGGAACTAATTTCAATAACTAAAGGTATTTTATAAACTGACCTTATTATGATGCAAAACACCATAAAGAAAATGACACTCTTTCCGTGTAAAAGTAATTCATGTCGTATTTGTCAGTTTTATCATGGCGTTGTTGTACTTTTCACAAATAGAGAGTTTAGGAATGATGATAAATATTACAATAGTGTAGATTTATTTTTGCATAAAATATTCAGATGTATCTTCTTACTTTTGCCTCTTTCATATATATAAATACTAAAATAAAATTTGCTTGAGTATCGGTACTCTTTTTTTAACAGTTATATCTCAATATTGTGTATTATTACTATTTCTTTTTCAGAAAAAAATGTATTATACGCTAGTTTCACTCTATTTTGAATAACAATATGAATATTTATTTATTTATTTTTTGTTGAAATTATAAATGTTGTACTTGTTGATGTAGAAATTTTTTGATTTTTCTATTATGTATTTTTTTGAATACTAGAATGGAAGCTCCAAATTATTAGAATAAAATTAACTTAATCTCATTCATTCTTAACAAAACTCTTAATTCTTTAAAATTTCTAAAAGAGACTTGATGTGAATAAAAAAGGTTAACATTGATATATATTGTACAACAAAGACAAAAAGATTTCTTTAACAAATAATTCTTTTGCAATTATTGAAACTATTTTTTTTAAATTGACTACTTTAAAATAGAAAACCAAAAAACTTTAACTTGAGTTATAATATTTTTGAGCAAACATTTTATGCATCAATGTGAGTTTATTCCACACTTACTAAATGTCACAAAAGTGGATGCTTGTTATCCTCTAGAGAAATTAACTACTAATAACACTTACAACGAACTAATTATAATAATTAAAAGAACTCTATAAATTGACCTTATTATGATGAAAAACACTATAAAGAAAATGACACTCTTTCCGTGTAAAAGTAATTCGTGTCATATTTGTCAATTTTATCATGGCGTTGTTGTACTTTTCACAAAGAGAAAGATTAGGAATGATGATAAATATAACAATAGTGTAGATTTCTTTTTGCATAAAATAATCGATGTATCTTCTTACTTTTGCTTCTTTCATATATATATAAATACTAAAATAAAATTTGCTTGAGTTTCGGTTCTCTTTTTTTAACAATTATATCTCAATATTGTGTATTATTACTATTTACTTTTCAGAATAAAATCTTATTATACGGAGTTTCACTCTATTTTGAATAAAAACATGAATATTTATTTATTTATTTTTTGTTGAAATTATAAACGTTGTACTTGTTGACATAGAAACTTTTTGATTTTGTTATTAGGTATTTTTTTGAATATTAGAATGCAACCTCCAAATTATTAGAAAGAAATTAGTTTAATCTCATTCATGTTAACAAAACTCTTAATTATTTAAAATTTCTAAACGAGACTTGATGTTAAAAAAAAAGGTTAACATTGATATATATTGTACAACAAAGAAAAAAAGAATTTTTTTAACAAATAAATTTTTTGCATTTATTTAAACTATTTTTTTAAATTGACTACTTTAAAATAGTAAACCAAAAATCTTTAATTTGAGTTATAATATTTTTGAGCAAACATTTTATGCATCAATGTGAGTTTATTGAACACTTACTAAATGTCACAAAAGTGGCTTCTTGTTATCTTCTAGAGAAATTAACTACTTATAACACTTATAATGAACTAATTATAATAACTAAAAGTATTCTATAAATTGACCTTATTATGATGAAAAACAATATAAAGAAAATGACACTCTTTCCGTGTAAAAGTAATTCGTGTCATATTTGTCAATTTTATCATGGCGTTGTAAAAACATAAATATTTAACTTGAGTTATAATATTTTTGAGCAAACATTTTATGCATCAATGTGAGTTTATTCAACACTTACTAAATGTCACAAAAGTGGCTTCTTGTTATCTTCTAGAGAAATTAACTACTTATAACACTTATAATGAACTAATTATAATAACTAAAAGTATTCTATAAATTGACCTTATTATGATGAAAAACAATATAAAGAAAATGACACTCTTTCCGTGTAAAAGTAATTCGTGTCATATTTGTCAATTTTATCATGGCGTTGTAAAAACATAAATATTTAACTTGAGTTATAATATTTTTGAGCAAACATTTTATGCATCAATGTGAGTTTATTCAACACTTACTAAATGTCACAAAAGTGGCTGCTTGTTATCTTCTAGAGAAATTAACTACTTATAACACTTACAAGGAACTAATTTTAATAATTAAAAGTATTTTATCAACTGACCTTATTATGTTAAAAAAAACACCATAAAGAAAATGACACTCTTTCCGTGTAAAAGTAATTCATGTCATATTTGTTAATTTTATCATGGCGTTGTTGTACTTTTCACAAAGAGAAAGTTTAGGAATTATGATAAATATAACAATAGTGTAGATTTATTTTTGCATAAAATATTCTGATGTATCTTCTTACTTTTGCTTCTTTCATATATATAAATACTAAAATAAAATTTGCTTGAGTAACGGTTCTATTTTTTTAACAATTATATCTCAAAATTGTGTATTATTACTATTTCTTTTTCAGAATAAAAAAAACTCATTATACGCTAGTTCCACTCTATTTTGAATAAAAATATGAATATATATTTAATTATTTTTTGTTGAAATTATTAATGTTGTACTTGTTGATGTAGAAATTTTTTGATTTTTTGATTAGGTATTTTTTTGAATACTAGAATGGAAGCTCCAAATTATTAGAATAAAATTAACTTAATCTCATTCATGTTAACAAAACTCTTAATTCTTTAAAATTTCTAAAAGAGACTTGATGTTAATAAAAAAGGTTAACGTTGATATTTATTGTACAACAAAGATAAAAAGATTTCTTTAACAAATAATTTTTTTGCAATTATTGAAACTATTTTTTTAAATTGACTACTTTAAAATAGAAAACCTAAAAGCTTTAACTTGAGTTATAATATTTTTGAGCAAACATTTTATGCATCAATGTGAGTTTATTCAACACTTACTAAATGTCACAAAAGTGGCTGCTTATTATCTTCTAGAGAGATTAACTACTTATTAAACTTACAAGGAACTAATTATAATAACTAAAAGTATTCTTTAAATTGACCTTATTATGATGAAAAACACCATAAAGAAAATGACACTCTTTCCGTGTAACAGTAATTCATGTCATATTTGTCAATTTTATTATGCCACTGTTTTCCTTTTCATAAAGAGAAAGTTTAGGAATGATGATAAATACAACAATAGTGTAGATTTCTTTTTGCATAAAATAATCTGATGTTTCTTCTTATTTTTGCTTCCTTCATATATATAAATACTAAAGTAAAATTTGTTTGAGTAACGGTTCTCTTTTTTAAACAATTATATCTCAATATTGTATATTTTTACTATTTTTGTTTCAGAATAAAAACATATTATACGTTGGTTTCACTCTATTTTGAATAAAAACATAAACATATATTTATTTATTTATTGTTGAAATTATAAATGTTGTACTTGTTGACATAGAAACTTATTGATTTTTCGATTAGGTATTTTGTTGAATATTAGAATGGAACCTCCAAAGTATTATAATGAAATTAACTTAATCTCATTCAAGTTAACAAAAATCTTAATTCTTTCAAACTTCTAAAAGAGACTTCATGTTAATAAAAAAGATTAATGTTGATATATATTGTACAACAAAGATAAAAAGATTTTCTTTAACAAATAGTTTTTTGCAATTATTGAAACTATTTTTTTAAATTGACTACTTTAAAATAGAAAACCAAAAAACTTTAACTTGAGTTATAATATTTTTGAGCAAACATTTTATGCATCAATGTGAGTTTATTCAACACTTACTAAATGTCACGAAACTGGCTGCTTGTTATCTTCTAGAGAATTAACTGCTTATAACACTTTCAAGGAACTAATTTCAATAACTAAAGGTATTTTATAAACTGACCTTATTATGATGCAAAACACCATAAAGAAAATGACACTCTTTCCGTGTAAAAGTAATTCATGTCGTATTTGTCAGTTTTATCATGGCGTTGTTGTACTTTTCACAAATAGAGAGTTTAGGAATGATGATAAATATTACAATAGTGTAGATTTATTTTTGCATAAAATATTCAGATGTATCTTCTTACTTTTGCCTCTTTCATATATATAAATACTAAAATAAAATTTGCTTGAGTATCGGTACTCTTTTTTTAACAGTTATATCTCAATATTGTGTATTATTACTATTTCTTTTTCAGAAAAAAATGTATTATACGCTAGTTTCACTCTATTTTGAATAACAATATGAATATTTATTTATTTATTTTTTGTTGAAATTATAAATGTTGTACTTGTTGATGTAGAAATTTTTTGATTTTTCTATTATGTATTTTTTTGAATACTAGAATGGAAGCTCCAAATTATTAGAATAAAATTAACTTAATCTCATTCATTCTTAACAAAACTCTTAATTCTTTAAAATTTCTAAAAGAGACTTGATGTGAATAAAAAAGGTTAACATTGATATATATTGTACAACAAAGACAAAAAGATTTCTTTAACAAATAATTCTTTTGCAATTATTGAAACTATTTTTTTTAAATTGACTACTTTAAAATAGAAAACCAAAAAACTTTAACTTGAGTTATAATATTTTTGAGCAAACATTTTATGCATCAATGTGAGTTTATTCCACACTTACTAAATGTCACAAAAGTGGATGCTTGTTATCCTCTAGAGAAATTAACTACTAATAACACTTACAACGAACTAATTATAATAATTAAAAGAACTCTATAAATTGACCTTATTATGATGAAAAACACTATAAAGAAAATGACACTCTTTCCGTGTAAAAGTAATTCGTGTCATATTTGTCAATTTTATCATGGCGTTGTTGTACTTTTCACAAAGAGAAAGATTAGGAATGATGATAAATATAACAATAGTGTAGATTTCTTTTTGCATAAAATAATCGATGTATCTTCTTACTTTTGCTTCTTTCATATATATATAAATACTAAAATAAAATTTGCTTGAGTTTCGGTTCTCTTTTTTTAACAATTATATCTCAATATTGTGTATTATTACTATTTACTTTTCAGAATAAAATCTTATTATACGGAGTTTCACTCTATTTTGAATAAAAACATGAATATTTATTTATTTATTTTTTGTTGAAATTATAAACGTTGTACTTGTTGACATAGAAACTTTTTGATTTTGTTATTAGGTATTTTTTTGAATATTAGAATGCAACCTCCAAATTATTAGAAAGAAATTAGTTTAATCTCATTCATGTTAACAAAACTCTTAATTATTTAAAATTCTAAACGAGACTTGATGTTAAAAAAAAAGGTTAACATTGATATATATTGTACAACAAAGAAAAAAAGAATTTTTTTAACAAATAAATTTTTTGCATTTATTTAAACTATTTTTTTAAATTGACTACTTTAAAATAGTAAACCAAAAATCTTTAATTTGAGTTATAATATTTTTGAGCAAACATTTTATGCATCAATGTGAGTTTATTGAACACTTACTAAATGTCACAAAAGTGGCTTCTTGTTATCTTCTAGAGAAATTAACTACTTATAACACTTATAATGAACTAATTATAATAACTAAAAGTATTCTATAAATTGACCTTATTATGATGAAAAACAATATAAAGAAAATGACACTCTTTCCGTGTAAAAGTAATTCGTGTCATATTTGTCAATTTTATCATGGCGTTGTAAAAACATAAATATTTAACTTGAGTTATAATATTTTTGAGCAAACATTTTATGCATCAATGTGAGTTTATTCAACACTTACTAAATGTCACAAAAGTGGCTTCTTGTTATCTTCTAGAGAAATTAACTACTTATAACACTTATAATGAACTAATTATAATAACTAAAAGTATTCTATAAATTGACCTTATTATGATGAAAAACAATATAAAGAAAATGACACTCTTTCCGTGTAAAAGTAATTCGTGTCATATTTGTCAATTTTATCATGGCGTTGTAAAAACATAAATATTTAACTTGAGTTATAATATTTTTGAGCAAACATTTTATGCATCAATGTGAGTTTATTCAACACTTACTAAATGTCACAAAAGTGGCTGCTTGTTATCTTCTAGAGAAATTAACTACTTATAACACTTACAAGGAACTAATTTTAATAATTAAAAGTATTTTATCAACTGACCTTATTATGTTAAAAAAAACACCATAAAGAAAATGACACTCTTTCCGTGTAAAAGTAATTCATGTCATATTTGTTAATTTTATCATGGCGTTGTTGTACTTTTCACAAAGAGAAAGTTTAGGAATTATGATAAATATAACAATAGTGTAGATTTATTTTTGCATAAAATATTCTGATGTATCTTCTTACTTTTGCTTCTTTCATATATATAAATACTAAAATAAAATTTGCTTGAGTAACGGTTCTATTTTTTTAACAATTATATCTCAAAATTGTGTATTATTACTATTTCTTTTTCAGAATAAAAAAAACTCATTATACGCTAGTTCCACTCTATTTTGAATAAAAATATGAATATATATTTAATTATTTTTTGTTGAAATTATTAATGTTGTACTTGTTGATGTAGAAATTTTTTGATTTTTTGATTAGGTATTTTTTTGAATACTAGAATGGAAGCTCCAAATTATTAGAATAAAATTAACTTAATCTCATTCATGTTAACAAAACTCTTAATTCTTTAAAATTTCTAAAAGAGACTTGATGTTAATAAAAAAGGTTAACGTTGATATTTATTGTACAACAAAGATAAAAAGATTTCTTTAACAAATAATTTTTTTGCAATTATTGAAACTATTTTTTTAAATTGACTACTTTAAAATAGAAAACCTAAAAGCTTTAACTTGAGTTATAATATTTTTGAGCAAACATTTTATGCATCAATGTGAGTTTATTCAACACTTACTAAATGTCACAAAAGTGGCTGCTTATTATCTTCTAGAGAGATTAACTACTTATTAAACTTACAAGGAACTAATTATAATAACTAAAAGTATTCTTTAAATTGACCTTATTATGATGAAAAACACCATAAAGAAAATGACACTCTTTCCGTGTAACAGTAATTCATGTCATATTTGTCAATTTTATTATGCCACTGTTTTCCTTTTCATAAAGAGAAAGTTTAGGAATGATGATAAATACAACAATAGTGTAGATTTCTTTTTGCATAAAATAATCTGATGTTTCTTCTTATTTTTGCTTCCTTCATATATATAAATACTAAAGTAAAATTTGTTTGAGTAACGGTTCTCTTTTTTAAACAATTATATCTCAATATTGTATATTTTTACTATTTTTGTTTCAGAATAAAAACATATTATACGTTGGTTTCACTCTATTTTGAATAAAAACATAAACATATATTTATTTATTTATTGTTGAAATTATAAATGTTGTACTTGTTGACATAGAAACTTATTGATTTTTCGATTAGGTATTTTGTTGAATATTAGAATGGAACCTCCAAAGTATTATAATGAAATTAACTTAATCTCATTCAAGTTAACAAAAATCTTAATTCTTTCAAACTTCTAAAAGAGACTTCATGTTAATAAAAAAGATTAATGTTGATATATATTGTACAACAAAGATAAAAAGATTTTCTTTAACAAATAGTTTTTTGCAATTATTGAAACTATTTTTTTAAATTGACTACTTTAAAATAGAAAACCAAAAAACTTTAACTTGAGTTATAATATTTTTGAGCAAACATTTTATGCATCAATGTGAGTTTATTCAACACTTACTAAATGTCACGAAACTGGCTGCTTGTTATCTTCTAGAGAATTAACTGCTTATAACACTTTCAAGGAACTAATTTCAATAACTAAAGGTATTTTATAAACTGACCTTATTATGATGCAAAACACCATAAAGAAAATGACACTCTTTCCGTGTAAAAGTAATTCATGTCGTATTTGTCAGTTTTATCATGGCGTTGTTGTACTTTTCACAAATAGAGAGTTTAGGAATGATGATAAATATTACAATAGTGTAGATTTATTTTTGCATAAAATATTCAGATGTATCTTCTTACTTTTGCCTCTTTCATATATATAAATACTAAAATAAAATTTGCTTGAGTATCGGTACTCTTTTTTTAACAGTTATATCTCAATATTGTGTATTATTACTATTTCTTTTTCAGAAAAAAATGTATTATACGCTAGTTTCACTCTATTTTGAATAACAATATGAATATTTATTTATTTATTTTTTGTTGAAATTATAAATGTTGTACTTGTTGATGTAGAAATTTTTTGATTTTTCTATTATGTATTTTTTTGAATACTAGAATGGAAGCTCCAAATTATTAGAATAAAATTAACTTAATCTCATTCATTCTTAACAAAACTCTTAATTCTTTAAAATTTCTAAAAGAGACTTGATGTGAATAAAAAAGGTTAACATTGATATATATTGTACAACAAAGACAAAAAGATTTCTTTAACAAATAATTCTTTTGCAATTATTGAAACTATTTTTTTTAAATTGACTACTTTAAAATAGAAAACCAAAAAACTTTAACTTGAGTTATAATATTTTTGAGCAAACATTTTATGCATCAATGTGAGTTTATTCCACACTTACTAAATGTCACAAAAGTGGATGCTTGTTATCCTCTAGAGAAATTAACTACTAATAACACTTACAACGAACTAATTATAATAATTAAAAGAACTCTATAAATTGACCTTATTATGATGAAAAACACTATAAAGAAAATGACACTCTTTCCGTGTAAAAGTAATTCGTGTCATATTTGTCAATTTTATCATGGCGTTGTTGTACTTTTCACAAAGAGAAAGATTAGGAATGATGATAAATATAACAATAGTGTAGATTTCTTTTTGCATAAAATAATCGATGTATCTTCTTACTTTTGCTTCTTTCATATATATATAAATACTAAAATAAAATTTGCTTGAGTTTCGGTTCTCTTTTTTTAACAATTATATCTCAATATTGTGTATTATTACTATTTACTTTTCAGAATAAAATCTTATTATACGGAGTTTCACTCTATTTTGAATAAAAACATGAATATTTATTTATTTATTTTTTGTTGAAATTATAAACGTTGTACTTGTTGACATAGAAACTTTTTGATTTTGTTATTAGGTATTTTTTTGAATATTAGAATGCAACCTCCAAATTATTAGAAAGAAATTAGTTTAATCTCATTCATGTTAACAAAACTCTTAATTATTTAAAATTTCTAAACGAGACTTGATGTTAAAAAAAAAGGTTAACATTGATATATATTGTACAACAAAGAAAAAAAGAATTTTTTTAACAAATAAATTTTTTGCATTTATTTAAACTATTTTTTTAAATTGACTACTTTAAAATAGTAAACCAAAAATCTTTAATTTGAGTTATAATATTTTTGAGCAAACATTTTATGCATCAATGTGAGTTTATTGAACACTTACTAAATGTCACAAAAGTGGCTTCTTGTTATCTTCTAGAGAAATTAACTACTTATAACACTTATAATGAACTAATTATAATAACTAAAAGTATTCTATAAATTGACCTTATTATGATGAAAAACAATATAAAGAAAATGACACTCTTTCCGTGTAAAAGTAATTCGTGTCATATTTGTCAATTTTATCATGGCGTTGTAAAAACATAAATATTTAACTTGAGTTATAATATTTTTGAGCAAACATTTTATGCATCAATGTGAGTTTATTCAACACTTACTAAATGTCACAAAAGTGGCTTCTTGTTATCTTCTAGAGAAATTAACTACTTATAACACTTATAATGAACTAATTATAATAACTAAAAGTATTCTATAAATTGACCTTATTATGATGAAAAACAATATAAAGAAAATGACACTCTTTCCGTGTAAAAGTAATTCGTGTCATATTTGTCAATTTTATCATGGCGTTGTAAAAACATAAATATTTAACTTGAGTTATAATATTTTTGAGCAAACATTTTATGCATCAATGTGAGTTTATTCAACACTTACTAAATGTCACAAAAGTGGCTGCTTGTTATCTTCTAGAGAAATTAACTACTTATAACACTTACAAGGAACTAATTTTAATAATTAAAAGTATTTTATCAACTGACCTTATTATGTTAAAAAAAACACCATAAAGAAAATGACACTCTTTCCGTGTAAAAGTAATTCATGTCATATTTGTTAATTTTATCATGGCGTTGTTGTACTTTTCACAAAGAGAAAGTTTAGGAATTATGATAAATATAACAATAGTGTAGATTTATTTTTGCATAAAATATTCTGATGTATCTTCTTACTTTTGCTTCTTTCATATATATAAATACTAAAATAAAATTTGCTTGAGTAACGGTTCTATTTTTTTAACAATTATATCTCAAAATTGTGTATTATTACTATTTCTTTTTCAGAATAAAAAAAACTCATTATACGCTAGTTCCACTCTATTTTGAATAAAAATATGAATATATATTTAATTATTTTTTGTTGAAATTATTAATGTTGTACTTGTTGATGTAGAAATTTTTTGATTTTTTGATTAGGTATTTTTTTGAATACTAGAATGGAAGCTCCAAATTATTAGAATAAAATTAACTTAATCTCATTCATGTTAACAAAACTCTTAATTCTTTAAAATTTCTAAAAGAGACTTGATGTTAATAAAAAAGGTTAACGTTGATATTTATTGTACAACAAAGATAAAAAGATTTCTTTAACAAATAATTTTTTTGCAATTATTGAAACTATTTTTTTAAATTGACTACTTTAAAATAGAAAACCTAAAAGCTTTAACTTGAGTTATAATATTTTTGAGCAAACATTTTATGCATCAATGTGAGTTTATTCAACACTTACTAAATGTCACAAAAGTGGCTGCTTATTATCTTCTAGAGAGATTAACTACTTATTAAACTTACAAGGAACTAATTATAATAACTAAAAGTATTCTTTAAATTGACCTTATTATGATGAAAAACACCATAAAGAAAATGACACTCTTTCCGTGTAACAGTAATTCATGTCATATTTGTCAATTTTATTATGCCACTGTTTTCCTTTTCATAAAGAGAAAGTTTAGGAATGATGATAAATACAACAATAGTGTAGATTTCTTTTTGCATAAAATAATCTGATGTTTCTTCTTATTTTTGCTTCCTTCATATATATAAATACTAAAGTAAAATTTGTTTGAGTAACGGTTCTCTTTTTTTAAACAATTATATCTCAATATTGTATATTTTTACTATTTTTGTTTCAGAATAAAAACATATTATACGTTGGTTTCACTCTATTTTGAATAAAAACATAAACATATATTTATTTATTTATTGTTGAAATTATAAATGTTGTACTTGTTGACATAGAAACTTATTGATTTTTCGATTAGGTATTTTGTTGAATATTAGAATGGAACCTCCAAAGTATTATAATGAAATTAACTTAATCTCATTCAAGTTAACAAAAATCTTAATTCTTTCAAACTTCTAAAAGAGACTTCATGTTAATAAAAAAGATTAATGTTGATATATATTGTACAACAAAGATAAAAAGATTTTCTTTAACAAATAGTTTTTTGCAATTATTGAAACTATTTTTTTAAATTGACTACTTTAAAATAGAAAACCAAAAAACTTTAACTTGAGTTATAATATTTTTGAGCAAACATTTTATGCATCAATGTGAGTTTATTCAACACTTACTAAATGTCACGAAACTGGCTGCTTGTTATCTTCTAGAGAATTAACTGCTTATAACACTTTCAAGGAACTAATTTCAATAACTAAAGGTATTTTATAAACTGACCTTATTATGATGCAAAACACCATAAAGAAAATGACACTCTTTCCGTGTAAAAGTAATTCATGTCGTATTTGTCAGTTTTATCATGGCGTTGTTGTACTTTTCACAAATAGAGAGTTTAGGAATGATGATAAATATTACAATAGTGTAGATTTATTTTTGCATAAAATATTCAGATGTATCTTCTTACTTTTGCCTCTTTCATATATATAAATACTAAAATAAAATTTGCTTGAGTATCGGTACTCTTTTTTTAACAGTTATATCTCAATATTGTGTATTATTACTATTTCTTTTTCAGAAAAAAATGTATTATACGCTAGTTTCACTCTATTTTGAATAACAATATGAATATTTATTTATTTATTTTTTGTTGAAATTATAAATGTTGTACTTGTTGATGTAGAAATTTTTTGATTTTTCTATTATGTATTTTTTTGAATACTAGAATGGAAGCTCCAAATTATTAGAATAAAATTAACTTAATCTCATTCATTCTTAACAAAACTCTTAATTCTTTAAAATTTCTAAAAGAGACTTGATGTGAATAAAAAAGGTTAACATTGATATATATTGTACAACAAAGACAAAAAGATTTCTTTAACAAATAATTCTTTTGCAATTATTGAAACTATTTTTTTTAAATTGACTACTTTAAAATAGAAAACCAAAAAACTTTAACTTGAGTTATAATATTTTTGAGCAAACATTTTATGCATCAATGTGAGTTTATTCCACACTTACTAAATGTCACAAAAGTGGATGCTTGTTATCCTCTAGAGAAATTAACTACTAATAACACTTACAACGAACTAATTATAATAATTAAAAGAACTCTATAAATTGACCTTATTATGATGAAAAACACTATAAAGAAAATGACACTCTTTCCGTGTAAAAGTAATTCGTGTCATATTTGTCAATTTTATCATGGCGTTGTTGTACTTTTCACAAAGAGAAAGATTAGGAATGATGATAAATATAACAATAGTGTAGATTTCTTTTTGCATAAAATAATCGATGTATCTTCTTACTTTTGCTTCTTTCATATATATATAAATACTAAAATAAAATTTGCTTGAGTTTCGGTTCTCTTTTTTTAACAATTATATCTCAATATTGTGTATTATTACTATTTACTTTTCAGAATAAAATCTTATTATACGGAGTTTCACTCTATTTTGAATAAAAACATGAATATTTATTTATTTATTTTTTGTTGAAATTATAAACGTTGTACTTGTTGACATAGAAACTTTTTGATTTTGTTATTAGGTATTTTTTTGAATATTAGAATGCAACCTCCAAATTATTAGAAAGAAATTAGTTTAATCTCATTCATGTTAACAAAACTCTTAATTATTTAAAATTCTAAACGAGACTTGATGTTAAAAAAAAAGGTTAACATTGATATATATTGTACAACAAAGAAAAAAAGAATTTTTTTAACAAATAAATTTTTTGCATTTATTTAAACTATTTTTTTAAATTGACTACTTTAAAATAGTAAACCAAAAATCTTTAATTTGAGTTATAATATTTTTGAGCAAACATTTTATGCATCAATGTGAGTTTATTGAACACTTACTAAATGTCACAAAAGTGGCTTCTTGTTATCTTCTAGAGAAATTAACTACTTATAACACTTATAATGAACTAATTATAATAACTAAAAGTATTCTATAAATTGACCTTATTATGATGAAAAACAATATAAAGAAAATGACACTCTTTCCGTGTAAAAGTAATTCGTGTCATATTTGTCAATTTTATCATGGCGTTGTAAAAACATAAATATTTAACTTGAGTTATAATATTTTTGAGCAAACATTTTATGCATCAATGTGAGTTTATTCAACACTTACTAAATGTCACAAAAGTGGCTTCTTGTTATCTTCTAGAGAAATTAACTACTTATAACACTTATAATGAACTAATTATAATAACTAAAAGTATTCTATAAATTGACCTTATTATGATGAAAAACAATATAAAGAAAATGACACTCTTTCCGTGTAAAAGTAATTCGTGTCATATTTGTCAATTTTATCATGGCGTTGTAAAAACATAAATATTTAACTTGAGTTATAATATTTTTGAGCAAACATTTTATGCATCAATGTGAGTTTATTCAACACTTACTAAATGTCACAAAAGTGGCTGCTTGTTATCTTCTAGAGAAATTAACTACTTATAACACTTACAAGGAACTAATTTTAATAATTAAAAGTATTTTATCAACTGACCTTATTATGTTAAAAAAAACACCATAAAGAAAATGACACTCTTTCCGTGTAAAAGTAATTCATGTCATATTTGTTAATTTTATCATGGCGTTGTTGTACTTTTCACAAAGAGAAAGTTTAGGAATTATGATAAATATAACAATAGTGTAGATTTATTTTTGCATAAAATATTCTGATGTATCTTCTTACTTTTGCTTCTTTCATATATATAAATACTAAAATAAAATTTGCTTGAGTAACGGTTCTATTTTTTTAACAATTATATCTCAAAATTGTGTATTATTACTATTTCTTTTTCAGAATAAAAAAAACTCATTATACGCTAGTTCCACTCTATTTTGAATAAAAATATGAATATATATTTAATTATTTTTTGTTGAAATTATTAATGTTGTACTTGTTGATGTAGAAATTTTTTGATTTTTTGATTAGGTATTTTTTTGAATACTAGAATGGAAGCTCCAAATTATTAGAATAAAATTAACTTAATCTCATTCATGTTAACAAAACTCTTAATTCTTTAAAATTTCTAAAAGAGACTTGATGTTAATAAAAAAGGTTAACGTTGATATTTATTGTACAACAAAGATAAAAAGATTTCTTTAACAAATAATTTTTTTGCAATTATTGAAACTATTTTTTTAAATTGACTACTTTAAAATAGAAAACCTAAAAGCTTTAACTTGAGTTATAATATTTTTGAGCAAACATTTTATGCATCAATGTGAGTTTATTCAACACTTACTAAATGTCACAAAAGTGGCTGCTTATTATCTTCTAGAGAGATTAACTACTTATTAAACTTACAAGGAACTAATTATAATAACTAAAAGTATTCTTTAAATTGACCTTATTATGATGAAAAACACCATAAAGAAAATGACACTCTTTCCGTGTAACAGTAATTCATGTCATATTTGTCAATTTTATTATGCCACTGTTTTCCTTTTCATAAAGAGAAAGTTTAGGAATGATGATAAATACAACAATAGTGTAGATTTCTTTTTGCATAAAATAATCTGATGTTTCTTCTTATTTTTGCTTCCTTCATATATATAAATACTAAAGTAAAATTTGTTTGAGTAACGGTTCTCTTTTTTTAAACAATTATATCTCAATATTGTATATTTTTACTATTTTTGTTTCAGAATAAAAACATATTATACGTTGGTTTCACTCTATTTTGAATAAAAACATAAACATATATTTATTTATTTATTGTTGAAATTATAAATGTTGTACTTGTTGACATAGAAACTTATTGATTTTTCGATTAGGTATTTTGTTGAATATTAGAATGGAACCTCCAAAGTATTATAATGAAATTAACTTAATCTCATTCAAGTTAACAAAAATCTTAATTCTTTCAAACTTCTAAAAGAGACTTCATGTTAATAAAAAAGATTAATGTTGATATATATTGTACAACAAAGATAAAAAGATTTTCTTTAACAAATAGTTTTTTGCAATTATTGAAACTATTTTTTTAAATTGACTACTTTAAAATAGAAAACCAAAAAACTTTAACTTGAGTTATAATATTTTTGAGCAAACATTTTATGCATCAATGTGAGTTTATTCAACACTTACTAAATGTCACGAAACTGGCTGCTTGTTATCTTCTAGAGAATTAACTGCTTATAACACTTTCAAGGAACTAATTTCAATAACTAAAGGTATTTTATAAACTGACCTTATTATGATGCAAAACACCATAAAGAAAATGACACTCTTTCCGTGTAAAAGTAATTCATGTCGTATTTGTCAGTTTTATCATGGCGTTGTTGTACTTTTCACAAATAGAGAGTTTAGGAATGATGATAAATATTACAATAGTGTAGATTTATTTTTGCATAAAATATTCAGATGTATCTTCTTACTTTTGCCTCTTTCATATATATAAATACTAAAATAAAATTTGCTTGAGTATCGGTACTCTTTTTTTAACAGTTATATCTCAATATTGTGTATTATTACTATTTCTTTTTCAGAAAAAAATGTATTATACGCTAGTTTCACTCTATTTTGAATAACAATATGAATATTTATTTATTTATTTTTTGTTGAAATTATAAATGTTGTACTTGTTGATGTAGAAATTTTTTGATTTTTCTATTATGTATTTTTTTGAATACTAGAATGGAAGCTCCAAATTATTAGAATAAAATTAACTTAATCTCATTCATTCTTAACAAAACTCTTAATTCTTTAAAATTTCTAAAAGAGACTTGATGTGAATAAAAAAGGTTAACATTGATATATATTGTACAACAAAGACAAAAAGATTTCTTTAACAAATAATTCTTTTGCAATTATTGAAACTATTTTTTTTAAATTGACTACTTTAAAATAGAAAACCAAAAAACTTTAACTTGAGTTATAATATTTTTGAGCAAACATTTTATGCATCAATGTGAGTTTATTCCACACTTACTAAATGTCACAAAAGTGGATGCTTGTTATCCTCTAGAGAAATTAACTACTAATAACACTTACAACGAACTAATTATAATAATTAAAAGAACTCTATAAATTGACCTTATTATGATGAAAAACACTATAAAGAAAATGACACTCTTTCCGTGTAAAAGTAATTCGTGTCATATTTGTCAATTTTATCATGGCGTTGTTGTACTTTTCACAAAGAGAAAGATTAGGAATGATGATAAATATAACAATAGTGTAGATTTCTTTTTGCATAAAATAATCGATGTATCTTCTTACTTTTGCTTCTTTCATATATATATAAATACTAAAATAAAATTTGCTTGAGTTTCGGTTCTCTTTTTTTAACAATTATATCTCAATATTGTGTATTATTACTATTTACTTTTCAGAATAAAATCTTATTATACGGAGTTTCACTCTATTTTGAATAAAAACATGAATATTTATTTATTTATTTTTTGTTGAAATTATAAACGTTGTACTTGTTGACATAGAAACTTTTTGATTTTGTTATTAGGTATTTTTTTGAATATTAGAATGCAACCTCCAAATTATTAGAAAGAAATTAGTTTAATCTCATTCATGTTAACAAAACTCTTAATTATTTAAAATTCTAAACGAGACTTGATGTTAAAAAAAAAGGTTAACATTGATATATATTGTACAACAAAGAAAAAAAGAATTTTTTTAACAAATAAATTTTTTGCATTTATTTAAACTATTTTTTTAAATTGACTACTTTAAAATAGTAAACCAAAAATCTTTAATTTGAGTTATAATATTTTTGAGCAAACATTTTATGCATCAATGTGAGTTTATTGAACACTTACTAAATGTCACAAAAGTGGCTTCTTGTTATCTTCTAGAGAAATTAACTACTTATAACACTTATAATGAACTAATTATAATAACTAAAAGTATTCTATAAATTGACCTTATTATGATGAAAAACAATATAAAGAAAATGACACTCTTTCCGTGTAAAAGTAATTCGTGTCATATTTGTCAATTTTATCATGGCGTTGTAAAAACATAAATATTTAACTTGAGTTATAATATTTTTGAGCAAACATTTTATGCATCAATGTGAGTTTATTCAACACTTACTAAATGTCACAAAAGTGGCTTCTTGTTATCTTCTAGAGAAATTAACTACTTATAACACTTATAATGAACTAATTATAATAACTAAAAGTATTCTATAAATTGACCTTATTATGATGAAAAACAATATAAAGAAAATGACACTCTTTCCGTGTAAAAGTAATTCGTGTCATATTTGTCAATTTTATCATGGCGTTGTAAAAACATAAATATTTAACTTGAGTTATAATATTTTTGAGCAAACATTTTATGCATCAATGTGAGTTTATTCAACACTTACTAAATGTCACAAAAGTGGCTGCTTGTTATCTTCTAGAGAAATTAACTACTTATAACACTTACAAGGAACTAATTTTAATAATTAAAAGTATTTTATCAACTGACCTTATTATGTTAAAAAAAACACCATAAAGAAAATGACACTCTTTCCGTGTAAAAGTAATTCATGTCATATTTGTTAATTTTATCATGGCGTTGTTGTACTTTTCACAAAGAGAAAGTTTAGGAATTATGATAAATATAACAATAGTGTAGATTTATTTTTGCATAAAATATTCTGATGTATCTTCTTACTTTTGCTTCTTTCATATATATAAATACTAAAATAAAATTTGCTTGAGTAACGGTTCTATTTTTTTAACAATTATATCTCAAAATTGTGTATTATTACTATTTCTTTTTCAGAATAAAAAAAACTCATTATACGCTAGTTCCACTCTATTTTGAATAAAAATATGAATATATATTTAATTATTTTTTGTTGAAATTATTAATGTTGTACTTGTTGATGTAGAAATTTTTTGATTTTTTGATTAGGTATTTTTTTGAATACTAGAATGGAAGCTCCAAATTATTAGAATAAAATTAACTTAATCTCATTCATGTTAACAAAACTCTTAATTCTTTAAAATTTCTAAAAGAGACTTGATGTTAATAAAAAAGGTTAACGTTGATATTTATTGTACAACAAAGATAAAAAGATTTCTTTAACAAATAATTTTTTTGCAATTATTGAAACTATTTTTTTAAATTGACTACTTTAAAATAGAAAACCTAAAAGCTTTAACTTGAGTTATAATATTTTTGAGCAAACATTTTATGCATCAATGTGAGTTTATTCAACACTTACTAAATGTCACAAAAGTGGCTGCTTATTATCTTCTAGAGAGATTAACTACTTATTAAACTTACAAGGAACTAATTATAATAACTAAAAGTATTCTTTAAATTGACCTTATTATGATGAAAAACACCATAAAGAAAATGACACTCTTTCCGTGTAACAGTAATTCATGTCATATTTGTCAATTTTATTATGCCACTGTTTTCCTTTTCATAAAGAGAAAGTTTAGGAATGATGATAAATACAACAATAGTGTAGATTTCTTTTTGCATAAAATAATCTGATGTTTCTTCTTATTTTTGCTTCCTTCATATATATAAATACTAAAGTAAAATTTGTTTGAGTAACGGTTCTCTTTTTTTAAACAATTACATCTCAATATTGTATATTTTTACTATTTTTGTTTCAGAATAAAAACATATTATACGTTGGTTTCACTCTATTTTGAATAAAAACATAAACATATATTTATTTATTTATTGTTGAAATTATAAATGTTGTACTTGTTGACATAGAAACTTATTGATTTTTCGATTAGGTATTTTGTTGAATATTAGAATGGAACCTCCAAAGTATTATAATGAAATTAACTTAATCTCATTCAAGTTAACAAAAATCTTAATTCTTTCAAACTTCTAAAAGAGACTTCATGTTAATAAAAAAGATTAATGTTGATATATATTGTACAACAAAGATAAAAAGATTTTCTTTAACAAATAGTTTTTTGCAATTATTGAAACTATTTTTTTAAATTGACTACTTTAAAATAGAAAACCAAAAAACTTTAACTTGAGTTATAATATTTTTGAGCAAACATTTTATGCATCAATGTGAGTTTATTCAACACTTACTAAATGTCACGAAACTGGCTGCTTGTTATCTTCTAGAGAATTAACTGCTTATAACACTTTCAAGGAACTAATTTCAATAACTAAAGGTATTTTATAAACTGACCTTATTATGATGCAAAACACCATAAAGAAAATGACACTCTTTCCGTGTAAAAGTAATTCATGTCGTATTTGTCAGTTTTATCATGGCGTTGTTGTACTTTTCACAAATAGAGAGTTTAGGAATGATGATAAATATTACAATAGTGTAGATTTATTTTTGCATAAAATATTCAGATGTATCTTCTTACTTTTGCCTCTTTCATATATATAAATACTAAAATAAAATTTGCTTGAGTATCGGTACTCTTTTTTTAACAGTTATATCTCAATATTGTGTATTATTACTATTTCTTTTTCAGAAAAAAATGTATTATACGCTAGTTTCACTCTATTTTGAATAACAATATGAATATTTATTTATTTATTTTTTGTTGAAATTATAAATGTTGTACTTGTTGATGTAGAAATTTTTTGATTTTTCTATTATGTATTTTTTTGAATACTAGAATGGAAGCTCCAAATTATTAGAATAAAATTAACTTAATCTCATTCATTCTTAACAAAACTCTTAATTCTTTAAAATTTCTAAAAGAGACTTGATGTGAATAAAAAAGGTTAACATTGATATATATTGTACAACAAAGACAAAAAGATTTCTTTAACAAATAATTCTTTTGCAATTATTGAAACTATTTTTTTTAAATTGACTACTTTAAAATAGAAAACCAAAAAACTTTAACTTGAGTTATAATATTTTTGAGCAAACATTTTATGCATCAATGTGAGTTTATTCCACACTTACTAAATGTCACAAAAGTGGATGCTTGTTATCCTCTAGAGAAATTAACTACTAATAACACTTACAACGAACTAATTATAATAATTAAAAGAACTCTATAAATTGACCTTATTATGATGAAAAACACTATAAAGAAAATGACACTCTTTCCGTGTAAAAGTAATTCGTGTCATATTTGTCAATTTTATCATGGCGTTGTTGTACTTTTCACAAAGAGAAAGATTAGGAATGATGATAAATATAACAATAGTGTAGATTTCTTTTTGCATAAAATAATCGATGTATCTTCTTACTTTTGCTTCTTTCATATATATATAAATACTAAAATAAAATTTGCTTGAGTTTCGGTTCTCTTTTTTTAACAATTATATCTCAATATTGTGTATTATTACTATTTACTTTTCAGAATAAAATCTTATTATACGGAGTTTCACTCTATTTTGAATAAAAACATGAATATTTATTTATTTATTTTTTGTTGAAATTATAAACGTTGTACTTGTTGACATAGAAACTTTTTGATTTTGTTATTAGGTATTTTTTTGAATATTAGAATGCAACCTCCAAATTATTAGAAAGAAATTAGTTTAATCTCATTCATGTTAACAAAACTCTTAATTATTTAAAATTTCTAAACGAGACTTGATGTTAAAAAAAAAGGTTAACATTGATATATATTGTACAACAAAGAAAAAAAGAATTTTTTTAACAAATAAATTTTTTGCATTTATTTAAACTATTTTTTTAAATTGACTACTTTAAAATAGTAAACCAAAAATCTTTAATTTGAGTTATAATATTTTTGAGCAAACATTTTATGCATCAATGTGAGTTTATTGAACACTTACTAAATGTCACAAAAGTGGCTTCTTGTTATCTTCTAGAGAAATTAACTACTTATAACACTTATAATGAACTAATTATAATAACTAAAAGTATTCTATAAATTGACCTTATTATGATGAAAAACAATATAAAGAAAATGACACTCTTTCCGTGTAAAAGTAATTCGTGTCATATTTGTCAATTTTATCATGGCGTTGTAAAAACATAAATATTTAACTTGAGTTATAATATTTTTGAGCAAACATTTTATGCATCAATGTGAGTTTATTCAACACTTACTAAATGTCACAAAAGTGGCTTCTTGTTATCTTCTAGAGAAATTAACTACTTATAACACTTATAATGAACTAATTATAATAACTAAAAGTATTCTATAAATTGACCTTATTATGATGAAAAACAATATAAAGAAAATGACACTCTTTCCGTGTAAAAGTAATTCGTGTCATATTTGTCAATTTTATCATGGCGTTGTAAAAACATAAATATTTAACTTGAGTTATAATATTTTTGAGCAAACATTTTATGCATCAATGTGAGTTTATTCAACACTTACTAAATGTCACAAAAGTGGCTGCTTGTTATCTTCTAGAGAAATTAACTACTTATAACACTTACAAGGAACTAATTTTAATAATTAAAAGTATTTTATCAACTGACCTTATTATGTTAAAAAAAACACCATAAAGAAAATGACACTCTTTCCGTGTAAAAGTAATTCATGTCATATTTGTTAATTTTATCATGGCGTTGTTGTACTTTTCACAAAGAGAAAGTTTAGGAATTATGATAAATATAACAATAGTGTAGATTTATTTTTGCATAAAATATTCTGATGTATCTTCTTACTTTTGCTTCTTTCATATATATAAATACTAAAATAAAATTTGCTTGAGTAACGGTTCTATTTTTTTAACAATTATATCTCAAAATTGTGTATTATTACTATTTCTTTTTCAGAATAAAAAAAACTCATTATACGCTAGTTCCACTCTATTTTGAATAAAAATATGAATATATATTTAATTATTTTTTGTTGAAATTATTAATGTTGTACTTGTTGATGTAGAAATTTTTTGATTTTTTGATTAGGTATTTTTTTGAATACTAGAATGGAAGCTCCAAATTATTAGAATAAAATTAACTTAATCTCATTCATGTTAACAAAACTCTTAATTCTTTAAAATTTCTAAAAGAGACTTGATGTTAATAAAAAAGGTTAACGTTGATATTTATTGTACAACAAAGATAAAAAGATTTCTTTAACAAATAATTTTTTTGCAATTATTGAAACTATTTTTTTAAATTGACTACTTTAAAATAGAAAACCTAAAAGCTTTAACTTGAGTTATAATATTTTTGAGCAAACATTTTATGCATCAATGTGAGTTTATTCAACACTTACTAAATGTCACAAAAGTGGCTGCTTATTATCTTCTAGAGAGATTAACTACTTATTAAACTTACAAGGAACTAATTATAATAACTAAAAGTATTCTTTAAATTGACCTTATTATGATGAAAAACACCATAAAGAAAATGACACTCTTTCCGTGTAACAGTAATTCATGTCATATTTGTCAATTTTATTATGCCACTGTTTTCCTTTTCATAAAGAGAAAGTTTAGGAATGATGATAAATACAACAATAGTGTAGATTTCTTTTTGCATAAAATAATCTGATGTTTCTTCTTATTTTTGCTTCCTTCATATATATAAATACTAAAGTAAAATTTGTTTGAGTAACGGTTCTCTTTTTTTAAACAATTATATCTCAATATTGTATATTTTTACTATTTTTGTTTCAGAATAAAAACATATTATACGTTGGTTTCACTCTATTTTGAATAAAAACATAAACATATATTTATTTATTTATTGTTGAAATTATAAATGTTGTACTTGTTGACATAGAAACTTATTGATTTTTCGATTAGGTATTTTGTTGAATATTAGAATGGAACCTCCAAAGTATTATAATGAAATTAACTTAATCTCATTCAAGTTAACAAAAATCTTAATTCTTTCAAACTTCTAAAAGAGACTTCATGTTAATAAAAAAGATTAATGTTGATATATATTGTACAACAAAGATAAAAAGATTTTCTTTAACAAATAGTTTTTTGCAATTATTGAAACTATTTTTTTAAATTGACTACTTTAAAATAGAAAACCAAAAAACTTTAACTTGAGTTATAATATTTTTGAGCAAACATTTTATGCATCAATGTGAGTTTATTCAACACTTACTAAATGTCACGAAACTGGCTGCTTGTTATCTTCTAGAGAATTAACTGCTTATAACACTTTCAAGGAACTAATTTCAATAACTAAAGGTATTTTATAAACTGACCTTATTATGATGCAAAACACCATAAAGAAAATGACACTCTTTCCGTGTAAAAGTAATTCATGTCGTATTTGTCAGTTTTATCATGGCGTTGTTGTACTTTTCACAAATAGAGAGTTTAGGAATGATGATAAATATTACAATAGTGTAGATTTATTTTTGCATAAAATATTCAGATGTATCTTCTTACTTTTGCCTCTTTCATATATATAAATACTAAAATAAAATTTGCTTGAGTATCGGTACTCTTTTTTTAACAGTTATATCTCAATATTGTGTATTATTACTATTTCTTTTTCAGAAAAAAATGTATTATACGCTAGTTTCACTCTATTTTGAATAACAATATGAATATTTATTTATTTATTTTTTGTTGAAATTATAAATGTTGTACTTGTTGATGTAGAAATTTTTTGATTTTTCTATTATGTATTTTTTTGAATACTAGAATGGAAGCTCCAAATTATTAGAATAAAATTAACTTAATCTCATTCATTCTTAACAAAACTCTTAATTCTTTAAAATTTCTAAAAGAGACTTGATGTGAATAAAAAAGGTTAACATTGATATATATTGTACAACAAAGACAAAAAGATTTCTTTAACAAATAATTCTTTTGCAATTATTGAAACTATTTTTTTTAAATTGACTACTTTAAAATAGAAAACCAAAAAACTTTAACTTGAGTTATAATATTTTTGAGCAAACATTTTATGCATCAATGTGAGTTTATTCCACACTTACTAAATGTCACAAAAGTGGATGCTTGTTATCCTCTAGAGAAATTAACTACTAATAACACTTACAACGAACTAATTATAATAATTAAAAGAACTCTATAAATTGACCTTATTATGATGAAAAACACTATAAAGAAAATGACACTCTTTCCGTGTAAAAGTAATTCGTGTCATATTTGTCAATTTTATCATGGCGTTGTTGTACTTTTCACAAAGAGAAAGATTAGGAATGATGATAAATATAACAATAGTGTAGATTTCTTTTTGCATAAAATAATCGATGTATCTTCTTACTTTTGCTTCTTTCATATATATATAAATACTAAAATAAAATTTGCTTGAGTTTCGGTTCTCTTTTTTTAACAATTATATCTCAATATTGTGTATTATTACTATTTACTTTTCAGAATAAAATCTTATTATACGGAGTTTCACTCTATTTTGAATAAAAACATGAATATTTATTTATTTATTTTTTGTTGAAATTATAAACGTTGTACTTGTTGACATAGAAACTTTTTGATTTTGTTATTAGGTATTTTTTTGAATATTAGAATGCAACCTCCAAATTATTAGAAAGAAATTAGTTTAATCTCATTCATGTTAACAAAACTCTTAATTATTTAAAATTTCTAAACGAGACTTGATGTTAAAAAAAAAGGTTAACATTGATATATATTGTACAACAAAGAAAAAAAGAATTTTTTTAACAAATAAATTTTTTGCATTTATTTAAACTATTTTTTTAAATTGACTACTTTAAAATAGTAAACCAAAAATCTTTAATTTGAGTTATAATATTTTTGAGCAAACATTTTATGCATCAATGTGAGTTTATTGAACACTTACTAAATGTCACAAAAGTGGCTTCTTGTTATCTTCTAGAGAAATTAACTACTTATAACACTTATAATGAACTAATTATAATAACTAAAAGTATTCTATAAATTGACCTTATTATGATGAAAAACAATATAAAGAAAATGACACTCTTTCCGTGTAAAAGTAATTCGTGTCATATTTGTCAATTTTATCATGGCGTTGTAAAAACATAAATATTTAACTTGAGTTATAATATTTTTGAGCAAACATTTTATGCATCAATGTGAGTTTATTCAACACTTACTAAATGTCACAAAAGTGGCTTCTTGTTATCTTCTAGAGAAATTAACTACTTATAACACTTATAATGAACTAATTATAATAACTAAAAGTATTCTATAAATTGACCTTATTATGATGAAAAACAATATAAAGAAAATGACACTCTTTCCGTGTAAAAGTAATTCGTGTCATATTTGTCAATTTTATCATGGCGTTGTAAAAACATAAATATTTAACTTGAGTTATAATATTTTTGAGCAAACATTTTATGCATCAATGTGAGTTTATTCAACACTTACTAAATGTCACAAAAGTGGCTGCTTGTTATCTTCTAGAGAAATTAACTACTTATAACACTTACAAGGAACTAATTTTAATAATTAAAAGTATTTTATCAACTGACCTTATTATGTTAAAAAAAACACCATAAAGAAAATGACACTCTTTCCGTGTAAAAGTAATTCATGTCATATTTGTTAATTTTATCATGGCGTTGTTGTACTTTTCACAAAGAGAAAGTTTAGGAATTATGATAAATATAACAATAGTGTAGATTTATTTTTGCATAAAATATTCTGATGTATCTTCTTACTTTTGCTTCTTTCATATATATAAATACTAAAATAAAATTTGCTTGAGTAACGGTTCTATTTTTTTAACAATTATATCTCAAAATTGTGTATTATTACTATTTCTTTTTCAGAATAAAAAAAACTCATTATACGCTAGTTCCACTCTATTTTGAATAAAAATATGAATATATATTTAATTATTTTTTGTTGAAATTATTAATGTTGTACTTGTTGATGTAGAAATTTTTTGATTTTTTGATTAGGTATTTTTTTGAATACTAGAATGGAAGCTCCAAATTATTAGAATAAAATTAACTTAATCTCATTCATGTTAACAAAACTCTTAATTCTTTAAAATTTCTAAAAGAGACTTGATGTTAATAAAAAAGGTTAACGTTGATATTTATTGTACAACAAAGATAAAAAGATTTCTTTAACAAATAATTTTTTTGCAATTATTGAAACTATTTTTTTAAATTGACTACTTTAAAATAGAAAACCTAAAAGCTTTAACTTGAGTTATAATATTTTTGAGCAAACATTTTATGCATCAATGTGAGTTTATTCAACACTTACTAAATGTCACAAAAGTGGCTGCTTATTATCTTCTAGAGAGATTAACTACTTATTAAACTTACAAGGAACTAATTATAATAACTAAAAGTATTCTTTAAATTGACCTTATTATGATGAAAAACACCATAAAGAAAATGACACTCTTTCCGTGTAACAGTAATTCATGTCATATTTGTCAATTTTATTATGCCACTGTTTTCCTTTTCATAAAGAGAAAGTTTAGGAATGATGATAAATACAACAATAGTGTAGATTTCTTTTTGCATAAAATAATCTGATGTTTCTTCTTATTTTTGCTTCCTTCATATATATAAATACTAAAGTAAAATTTGTTTGAGTAACGGTTCTCTTTTTTTAAACAATTACATCTCAATATTGTATATTTTTACTATTTTTGTTTCAGAATAAAAACATATTATACGTTGGTTTCACTCTATTTTGAATAAAAACATAAACATATATTTATTTATTTATTGTTGAAATTATAAATGTTGTACTTGTTGACATAGAAACTTATTGATTTTTCGATTAGGTATTTTGTTGAATATTAGAATGGAACCTCCAAAGTATTATAATGAAATTAACTTAATCTCATTCAAGTTAACAAAAATCTTAATTCTTTCAAACTTCTAAAAGAGACTTCATGTTAATAAAAAAGATTAATGTTGATATATATTGTACAACAAAGATAAAAAGATTTTCTTTAACAAATAGTTTTTTGCAATTATTGAAACTATTTTTTTAAATTGACTACTTTAAAATAGAAAACCAAAAAACTTTAACTTGAGTTATAATATTTTTGAGCAAACATTTTATGCATCAATGTGAGTTTATTCAACACTTACTAAATGTCACGAAACTGGCTGCTTGTTATCTTCTAGAGAATTAACTGCTTATAACACTTTCAAGGAACTAATTTCAATAACTAAAGGTATTTTATAAACTGACCTTATTATGATGCAAAACACCATAAAGAAAATGACACTCTTTCCGTGTAAAAGTAATTCATGTCGTATTTGTCAGTTTTATCATGGCGTTGTTGTACTTTTCACAAATAGAGAGTTTAGGAATGATGATAAATATTACAATAGTGTAGATTTATTTTTGCATAAAATATTCAGATGTATCTTCTTACTTTTGCCTCTTTCATATATATAAATACTAAAATAAAATTTGCTTGAGTATCGGTACTCTTTTTTTAACAGTTATATCTCAATATTGTGTATTATTACTATTTCTTTTTCAGAAAAAAATGTATTATACGCTAGTTTCACTCTATTTTGAATAACAATATGAATATTTATTTATTTATTTTTTGTTGAAATTATAAATGTTGTACTTGTTGATGTAGAAATTTTTTGATTTTTCTATTATGTATTTTTTGAATACTAGAATGGAAGCTCCAAATTATTAGAATAAAATTAACTTAATCTCATTCATTCTTAACAAAACTCTTAATTCTTTAAAATTTCTAAAAGAGACTTGATGTGAATAAAAAAGGTTAACATTGATATATATTGTACAACAAAGACAAAAAGATTTCTTTAACAAATAATTCTTTTGCAATTATTGAAACTATTTTTTTTAAATTGACTACTTTAAAATAGAAAACCAAAAAACTTTAACTTGAGTTATAATATTTTTGAGCAAACATTTTATGCATCAATGTGAGTTTATTCCACACTTACTAAATGTCACAAAAGTGGATGCTTGTTATCCTCTAGAGAAATTAACTACTAATAACACTTACAACGAACTAATTATAATAATTAAAAGAACTCTATAAATTGACCTTATTATGATGAAAAACACTATAAAGAAAATGACACTCTTTCCGTGTAAAAGTAATTCGTGTCATATTTGTCAATTTTATCATGGCGTTGTTGTACTTTTCACAAAGAGAAAGATTAGGAATGATGATAAATATAACAATAGTGTAGATTTCTTTTTGCATAAAATAATCGATGTATCTTCTTACTTTTGCTTCTTTCATATATATATAAATACTAAAATAAAATTTGCTTGAGTTTCGGTTCTCTTTTTTTAACAATTATATCTCAATATTGTGTATTATTACTATTTACTTTTCAGAATAAAATCTTATTATACGGAGTTTCACTCTATTTTGAATAAAAACATGAATATTTATTTATTTATTTTTTGTTGAAATTATAAACGTTGTACTTGTTGACATAGAAACTTTTTGATTTTGTTATTAGGTATTTTTTTGAATATTAGAATGCAACCTCCAAATTATTAGAAAGAAATTAGTTTAATCTCATTCATGTTAACAAAACTCTTAATTATTTAAAATTTCTAAACGAGACTTGATGTTAAAAAAAAAGGTTAACATTGATATATATTGTACAACAAAGAAAAAAAGAATTTTTTTAACAAATAAATTTTTTGCATTTATTTAAACTATTTTTTTAAATTGACTACTTTAAAATAGTAAACCAAAAATCTTTAATTTGAGTTATAATATTTTGAGCAAACATTTTATGCATCAATGTGAGTTTATTGAACACTTACTAAATGTCACAAAAGTGGCTTCTTGTTATCTTCTAGAGAAATTAACTACTTATAACACTTATAATGAACTAATTATAATAACTAAAAGTATTCTATAAATTGACCTTATTATGATGAAAAACAATATAAAGAAAATGACACTCTTTCCGTGTAAAAGTAATTCGTGTCATATTTGTCAATTTTATCATGGCGTTGTAAAAACATAAATATTTAACTTGAGTTATAATATTTTTGAGCAAACATTTTATGCATCAATGTGAGTTTATTCAACACTTACTAAATGTCACAAAAGTGGCTTCTTGTTATCTTCTAGAGAAATTAACTACTTATAACACTTATAATGAACTAATTATAATAACTAAAAGTATTCTATAAATTGACCTTATTATGATGAAAAACAATATAAAGAAAATGACACTCTTTCCGTGTAAAAGTAATTCGTGTCATATTTGTCAATTTTATCATGGCGTTGTAAAAACATAAATATTTAACTTGAGTTATAATATTTTTGAGCAAACATTTTATGCATCAATGTGAGTTTATTCAACACTTACTAAATGTCACAAAAGTGGCTGCTTGTTATCTTCTAGAGAAATTAACTACTTATAACACTTACAAGGAACTAATTTTAATAATTAAAAGTATTTTATCAACTGACCTTATTATGTTAAAAAAAACACCATAAAGAAAATGACACTCTTTCCGTGTAAAAGTAATTCATGTCATATTTGTTAATTTTATCATGGCGTTGTTGTACTTTTCACAAAGAGAAAGTTTAGGAATTATGATAAATATAACAATAGTGTAGATTTATTTTTGCATAAAATATTCTGATGTATCTTCTTACTTTTGCTTCTTTCATATATATAAATACTAAAATAAAATTTGCTTGAGTAACGGTTCTATTTTTTTAACAATTATATCTCAAAATTGTGTATTATTACTATTTCTTTTTCAGAATAAAAAAAACTCATTATACGCTAGTTCCACTCTATTTTGAATAAAAATATGAATATATATTTAATTATTTTTTGTTGAAATTATTAATGTTGTACTTGTTGATGTAGAAATTTTTTGATTTTTTGATTAGGTATTTTTTTGAATACTAGAATGGAAGCTCCAAATTATTAGAATAAAATTAACTTAATCTCATTCATGTTAACAAAACTCTTAATTCTTTAAAATTTCTAAAAGAGACTTGATGTTAATAAAAAAGGTTAACGTTGATATTTATTGTACAACAAAGATAAAAAGATTTCTTTAACAAATAATTTTTTTGCAATTATTGAAACTATTTTTTTAAATTGACTACTTTAAAATAGAAAACCTAAAAGCTTTAACTTGAGTTATAATATTTTTGAGCAAACATTTTATGCATCAATGTGAGTTTATTCAACACTTACTAAATGTCACAAAAGTGGCTGCTTATTATCTTCTAGAGAGATTAACTACTTATTAAACTTACAAGGAACTAATTATAATAACTAAAAGTATTCTTTAAATTGACCTTATTATGATGAAAAACACCATAAAGAAAATGACACTCTTTCCGTGTAACAGTAATTCATGTCATATTTGTCAATTTTATTATGCCACTGTTTTCCTTTTCATAAAGAGAAAGTTTAGGAATGATGATAAATACAACAATAGTGTAGATTTCTTTTTGCATAAAATAATCTGATGTTTCTTCTTATTTTTGCTTCCTTCATATATATAAATACTAAAGTAAAATTTGTTTGAGTAACGGTTCTCTTTTTTAAACAATTATATCTCAATATTGTATATTTTTACTATTTTTGTTTCAGAATAAAAACATATTATACGTTGGTTTCACTCTATTTTGAATAAAAACATAAACATATATTTATTTATTTATTGTTGAAATTATAAATGTTGTACTTGTTGACATAGAAACTTATTGATTTTTCGATTAGGTATTTTGTTGAATATTAGAATGGAACCTCCAAAGTATTATAATGAAATTAACTTAATCTCATTCAAGTTAACAAAAATCTTAATTCTTTCAAACTTCTAAAAGAGACTTCATGTTAATAAAAAAGATTAATGTTGATATATATTGTACAACAAAGATAAAAAGATTTTCTTTAACAAATAGTTTTTTGCAATTATTGAAACTATTTTTTTAAATTGACTACTTTAAAATAGAAAACCAAAAAACTTTAACTTGAGTTATAATATTTTTGAGCAAACATTTTATGCATCAATGTGAGTTTATTCAACACTTACTAAATGTCACGAAACTGGCTGCTTGTTATCTTCTAGAGAATTAACTGCTTATAACACTTTCAAGGAACTAATTTCAATAACTAAAGGTATTTTATAAACTGACCTTATTATGATGCAAAACACCATAAAGAAAATGACACTCTTTCCGTGTAAAAGTAATTCATGTCGTATTTGTCAGTTTTATCATGGCGTTGTTGTACTTTTCACAAATAGAGAGTTTAGGAATGATGATAAATATTACAATAGTGTAGATTTATTTTTGCATAAAATATTCAGATGTATCTTCTTACTTTTGCCTCTTTCATATATATAAATACTAAAATAAAATTTGCTTGAGTATCGGTACTCTTTTTTTAACAGTTATATCTCAATATTGTGTATTATTACTATTTCTTTTTCAGAAAAAAATGTATTATACGCTAGTTTCACTCTATTTTGAATAACAATATGAATATTTATTTATTTATTTTTTGTTGAAATTATAAATGTTGTACTTGTTGATGTAGAAATTTTTTGATTTTTCTATTATGTATTTTTTTGAATACTAGAATGGAAGCTCCAAATTATTAGAATAAAATTAACTTAATCTCATTCATTCTTAACAAAACTCTTAATTCTTTAAAATTTCTAAAAGAGACTTGATGTGAATAAAAAAGGTTAACATTGATATATATTGTACAACAAAGACAAAAAGATTTCTTTAACAAATAATTCTTTTGCAATTATTGAAACTATTTTTTTTAAATTGACTACTTTAAAATAGAAAACCAAAAAACTTTAACTTGAGTTATAATATTTTTGAGCAAACATTTTATGCATCAATGTGAGTTTATTCCACACTTACTAAATGTCACAAAAGTGGATGCTTGTTATCCTCTAGAGAAATTAACTACTAATAACACTTACAACGAACTAATTATAATAATTAAAAGAACTCTATAAATTGACCTTATTATGATGAAAAACACTATAAAGAAAATGACACTCTTTCCGTGTAAAAGTAATTCGTGTCATATTTGTCAATTTATCATGGCGTTGTTGTACTTTTCACAAAGAGAAAGATTAGGAATGATGATAAATATAACAATAGTGTAGATTTCTTTTTGCATAAAATAATCGATGTATCTTCTTACTTTTGCTTCTTTCATATATATATAAATACTAAAATAAAATTTGCTTGAGTTCGGTTCTCTTTTTTTAACAATTATATCTCAATATTGTGTATTATTACTATTTACTTTTCAGAATAAAATCTTATTATACGGAGTTTCACTCTATTTTGAATAAAAACATGAATATTTATTTATTTATTTTTTGTTGAAATTATAAACGTTGTACTTGTTGACATAGAAACTTTTTGATTTTGTTATTAGGTATTTTTTTGAATATTAGAATGCAACCTCCAAATTATTAGAAAGAAATTAGTTTAATCTCATTCATGTTAACAAAACTCTTAATTATTTAAAATTTCTAAACGAGACTTGATGTTAAAAAAAAAGGTTAACATTGATATATATTGTACAACAAAGAAAAAAGATTTTTTTAACAAATAAATTTTTTGCATTTATTTAAACTATTTTTTTAAATTGACTACTTTAAAATAGTAAACCAAAAATCTTTAATTTGAGTTATAATATTTTGAGCAAACATTTTATGCATCAATGTGAGTTTATTCAACACTTACTAAATGTCACAAAAGTGGCTTCTTGTTATCTTCTAGAGAAATTAACTACTTATAACACTTATAATGAACTAATTATAATAACTAAAAGTATTCTATAAATTGACCTTATTATGATGAAAAACAATATAAAGAAAATGACACTCTTTCCGTGTAAAAGTAATTCGTGTCATATTTGTCAATTTTATCATGGCGTTGTAAAAACATAAATATTTAACTTGAGTTATAATATTTTTGAGCAAACATTTTATGCATCAATGTGAGTTTATTCAACACTTACTAAATGTCACAAAAGTGGCTTCTTGTTATCTTCTAGAGAAATTAACTACTTATAACACTTATAATGAACTAATTATAATAACTAAAAGTATTCTATAAATTGACCTTATTATGATGAAAAACAATATAAAGAAAATGACACTCTTTCCGTGTAAAAGTAATTCGTGTCATATTTGTCAATTTTATCATGGCGTTGTAAAAACATAAATATTTAACTTGAGTTATAATATTTTTGAGCAAACTATTTATGCATCAATGTGAGTTTATTCAACACTTACTAAATGTCACAAAAGTGGCTGCTTGTTATCTTCTAGAGAAATTAACTACTTATAACACTTACAAGGAACTAATTTTAATAACTAAAAGTATTTTATCAACTGACCTTATTATGTTAAAAAAAACACCATAAAGAAAATGACACTCTTTCCGTGTAAAAGTAATTCATGTCATATTTGTTAATTTTATCATGGCGTTGTTGTACTTTTCACAAAGAGAAAGTTTAGGAATTATGATAAATATAACAATAGTGTAGATTTATTTTTGCATAAAATATTCTGATGTATCTTCTTACTTTTGCTTCTTTCATATATATAAATACTAAAATAAAATTTGCTTGAGTAACGGTTCTCTTTTTTTAACAATTATATCTCAAAATTGTGTATTATTACTATTTCTTTTTCAGAATAAAAAAAACTCATTATACGCTAGTTCCACTCTATTTTGAATAAAAATATGAATATATATTTAATTATTTTTTGTTGAAATTATTAATGTTGTACTTGTTGATGTAGAAATTTTTTGATTTTTTTATTAGGTATTTTTTTGAATACTAGAATGGAAGCTCCAAATTATTAGAATAAAATTAACTTAATCTCATTCATGTTAACAAAACTCTTAATTCTTTAAAATTTCTAAAAGAGACTTGATGTTAATAAAAAAGGTTAACGTTGATATTTATTGTACAACAAAGATAAAAAGATTTCTTTAACAAATAATTTTTTTGCAATTATTGAAACTATTTTTTTAAATTGACTACTTTAAAATAGAAAACCTAAAAGCTTTAACTTGAGTTATAATATTTTTGAGCAAACATTTTATGCATCAATGTGAGTTTATTCAACACTTACTAAATGTCACAAAAGTGGCTGCTTATTATCTTCTAGAGAGATTAACTACTTATTAAACTTACAAGGAACTAATTATAATAACTAAAAGTATTCTTTAAATTGACCTTATTATGATGAAAAACACCATAAAGAAAATGACACTCTTTCCGTGTAACAGTAATTCATGTCATATTTGTCAATTTTATTATGCCACTGTTTTCCTTTTCATAAAGAGAAAGTTTAGGAATGATGATAAATACAACAATAGTGTAGATTTCTTTTTGCATAAAATAATCTGATGTTTCTTCTTATTTTTGCTTCCTTCATATATATAAATACTAAAGTAAAATTTGTTTGAGTAACGGTTCTCTTTTTTTAAACAATTATATCTCAATATTGTATATTTTTACTATTTTTGTTTCAGAATAAAAACATATTATACGTTGGTTTCACTCTATTTTGAATAAAAACATAAACATATATTTATTTATTTATTGTTGAAATTATAAATGTTGTACTTGTTGACATAGAAATTTATTGATTTTTCGATTAGGTATTTTGTTGAATATTAGAATGGAACCTCCAAAGTATTATAATGAAATTAACTTAATCTCATTCAAGTTAACAAAAATCTTAATTCTTTCAAACTTCTAAAAGAGACTTCATGTTAATAAAAAGATTAATGTTGATATATATTGTACAACAAAGATAAAAAGATTTTCTTTAACAAATAGTTTTTTGCAATTATTGAAACTATTTTTTTAAATTGACTACTTTAAAATAGAAAACCAAAAAACTTTAACTTGAGTTATAATATTTTTGAGCAAACATTTTATGCATCAATGTGAGTTTATTCAACACTTACTAAATGTCACGAAACTGGCTGCTTGTTATCTTCTAGAGAATTAACTGCTTATAACACTTTCAAGGAACTAATTTCAATAACTAAAGGTATTTTATAAACTGACCTTATTATGATGCAAAACACCATAAAGAAAATGACACTCTTTCCGTGTAAAAGTAATTCATGTCGTATTTGTCAGTTTTATCATGGCGTTGTACTTTTCACAAATAGAAAGTTTAGGAATGATGATAAATATAACAATAGTGTAGATTTATTTTTGCATAAAATATTCTGATGTATCTTCTTACTTTTTCCTCTTTCATATATATAAATACTAAAATAAAATTTGCTTGAGTATCGGTTCTCTTTTTTTAACAATTATATCTCAATATTGTGTATTATTACTATTTCTTTTTCAGAAAAAAATGTATTATACGCTAGTTTCACTCTATTTTGAATAACAATATGAATATTTATTTATTTATTTTTTGTTGAAATTATAAATGTTGTACTTGTTGATGTAGAAATTTTTTGATTTTTCTATTATGTATTTTTTTGAATACTAGAATGGAAGCTCCAAATTATTAGAATAAAATTAACTTAATCTCATTCATTCTTAACAAAACTCTTAATTCTTTAAAATTTCTAAAAGAGACTTGATGTGAATAAAAAAGGTTAACATTGATATATATTGTACAACAAAGACAAAAAGATTTCTTTAACAAATAATTCTTTTGCAATTATTGAAACTATTTTTTTTAAATTGACTACTTTAAAATAGAAAACCAAAAAACTTTAACTTGAGTTATAATATTTTTGAGCAAACATTTTATGCATCAATGTGAGTTTATTCAACACTTACTAAATGTCACAAAAGTGGATGCTTGTTATCCTCTAGAGAAATTAACTACTAATAACACTTACAACGAACTAATTATAATAATTAAAAGAACTCTATAAATTGACCTTATTATGATGAAAAACACTATAAAGAAAATGACACTCTTTCCGTGTAAAAGTAATTCGTGTCATATTTGTCAATTTTATCATGGCGTTGTTGTACTTTTCACAAAGAGAAAGATTAGGAATGATGATAAATATAACAATAGTGTAGATTTCTTTTTGCATAAAATAATCGATGTATCTTCTTACTTTTGCTTCTTTCATATATATATAAATACTAAAATTAAATTTGCTTGAGTTTGGGTTTTTCTTTTTTTAACAATTATATCTCAATATTGTGTATTATTACTATTTACTTTTCAGAATAAAATCTTATTATACGGGGTTTCACTCTATTTTGAATAAAAACATGAATATTTATTTATTTATTTTTTGTTGAAATTATAAACGTTGTACTTGTTGACATAGAAACTTTTTGATTTTGTTATTAGGTATTTTTTTGAATATTAGAATGCAACCTCCAAATTATTAGAAAGAAATTAGTTTAATCTCATTCATGTTAACAAAACTCTTAATTATTTAAAATTTCTAAACGAGACTTGATGTTAAAAAAAAGGTTAACATTGATATATATTGTACAACAAAGAAAAAAAGAATTTTTTTAACAAATAAATTTTTTGCATTTATTTAAACTATTTTTTTAAATTGACTACTTTAAAATAGTAAACCAAAAATCTTTAATTTGAGTTATAATATTTTTGAGCAAACATTTTATGCATCAATGTGAGTTTATTCAACACTTACTAAATGTCACAAAAGTGGCTTCTTGTTATCTTCTAGAGAAATTAACTACTTATAACACTTATAATGAACTAATTATAATAACTAAAAGTATTCTATAAATTGACCTTATTATGATGAAAAACAATATAAAGAAAATGACACTCTTTCCGTGTAAAAGTAATTCGTGTCATATTTGTCAATTTTATCATGGCGTTGTAAAAACATAAATATTTAACTTGAGTTATAATATTTTTGAGCAAACTATTTATGCATCAATGTGAGTTTATTCAACACTTACTAAATGTCACAAAAGTGGCTGCTTGTTATCTTCTAGAGAAATTAACTACTTATAACACTTACAAGGAACTAATTTTAATAACTAAAAGTATTTTATCAACTGACCTTATTATGTTAAAAAAAACACCATAAAGAAAATGACACTCTTTCCGTGTAAAAGTAATTCATGTCATATTTGTTAATTTTATCATGGCGTTGTTGTACTTTTCACAAAGAGAAAGTTTAGGAATTATGATAAATAGAACAATAGTGTAGATTTATTTTTGCATAAAATATTCTGATGTATCTTCTTACTTTTGCTTCTTTCATATATATAAATACTAAAATAAAATTTGCTTGAGTAACGGTTCTATTTTTTTAACAATTATATCTCAAAATTGTGTATTATTACTATTTCTTTTTCAGAATAAAAAAACTCATTATACGCTAGTTCCACTCTATTTTGAATAAAAATATGAATATATATTTAATTATTTTTTGTTGAAATTATTAATGTTGTACTTGTTGATGTAGAAATTTTTTGATTTTTTGATTAGGTATTTTTTTGAATACTAGAATGGAAGCTCCAAATTATTAGAATAAAATTAACTTAATCTCATTCATGTTAACAAAACTCTTAATTCTTTAAAATTTCTAAAAGAGACTTGATGTTAATAAAAAGGTTAACGTTGATATTTATTGTACAACAAAGATAAAAAGATTTCTTTAACAAATAATTTTTTTGCAATTATTGAAACTATTTTTTTAAATTGACTACTTTAAAATAGAAAACCTAAAAGCTTTAACTTGAGTTATAATATTTTTGAGCAAACATTTTATGCATCAATGTGAGTTTATTCAACACTTACTAAATGTCACAAAAGTGGCTGCTTATTATCTTCTAGAGAGATTAACTACTTATTAAACTTACAAGGAACTAATTATAATAACTAAAAGTATTCTTTAAATTGACCTTATTATGATGAAAAACACCATAAAGAAAATGACACTCTTTCCGTGTAACAGTAATTCATGTCATATTTGTCAATTTTATTATGCCACTGTTTTCCTTTTCATAAAGAGAAAGTTTAGGAATGATGATAAATACAACAATAGTGTAGATTTCTTTTTGCATAAAATAATCTGATGTTTCTTCTTATTTTTGCTTCCTTCATATATATAAATACTAAAGTAAAATTTGTTTGAGTAACGGTTCTCTTTTTTTAAACAATTATATCTCAATATTGTATATTTTACTATTTTTGTTTCAGAATAAAAACATATTATACGTTGGTTTCACTCTATTTTGAATAAAAACATAAACATATATTTATTTATTTATTGTTGAAATTATAAATGTTGTACTTGTTGACATAGAAATTTATTGATTTTTCGATTAGGTATTTTGTTGAATATTAGAATGGAACCTCCAAAGTATTATAATGAAATTAACTTAATCTCATTCAAGTTAACAAAAATCTTAATTCTTTCAAACTTCTAAAAGAGACTTCATGTTAATAAAAAAGATTAATGTTGATATATATTGTACAACAAAGATAAAAAGATTTTCTTTAACAAATAGTTTTTTGCAATTATTGAAACTATTTTTTAAATTGACTACTTTAAAATAGAAAACCAAAAAACTTTAACTTGAGTTATAATATTTTTGAGCAAACATTTTATGCATCAATGTGAGTTTATTCAACACTTTGAAGGAACTAATTTCAATAACTAAAGGTATTTTATAAACTGACCTTATTATGATGCAAAACACCATAAAGAAAATGACACTCTTTCCGTGTAAAAGTAATTCATGTCGTATTTGTCAGTTTTATCATGGCGTTGTTGTACTTTTCACAAATAGAAAGTTTAGGAATGATGATAAATATAACAATAGTGTAGATTTATTTTTGCATAAAATATTCTGATGTATCTTCTTACTTTTGCCTCTTTCATATATATAAATACTAAAATAAAATTTGCTTGAGTATCGGTTCTCTTTTTTTAACAATTATATCTCAATATTGTGTATTATTACTATTTCTTTTTCAGAAAAAAATGTATTATACGCTAGTTTCACTCTATTTTGAATAACAATATGAATATTTATTTATTTATTTTTTGTTGAAATTATAAATGTTGTACTTGTTGATGTAGAAATTTTTTGATTTTTCTATTATGTATTTTTTTGAATACTAGAATGGAAGCTCCAAATTATTAGAATAAAATTAACTTAATCTCATTCATTCTTAACAAAACTCTTAATTCTTTAAAATTTCTAAAAGAGACTTGATGTGAATAAAAAAGGTTAACATTGATATATATTGTACAACAAAGACAAAAAGATTTCTTTAACAAATAATTCTTTTGCAATTATTGAAACTATTTTTTTAAATTGACTACTTTAAAATAGAAACCTAAAAGCTTTAACTTGAGTTATAATATTTTTGAGCAAACATTTTATGCATCAATGTGAGTTTATTCAACACTTACTAAATGTCACAAAAGTGGCTGCTTATTATCTTCTAGAGAGATTAACTACTTATTAAACTTACAAGGAACTAATTATAATAACTAAAAGTATTCTTTAAATTGACCTTATTATGATGAAAAACACCATAAAGAAAATGACACTCTTTCCGTGTAACAGTAATTCATGTCATATTTGTCAATTTTATTATGCCACTGTTTTCCTTTTCATAAAGAGAAAGTTTAGGAATGATGATAAATACAACAATAGTGTAGATTTCTTTTTGCATAAAATAATCTGATGTTTCTTCTTATTTTTGCTTCCTTCATATATATAAATACTAAAGTAAAATTTGTTTGAGTAACGGTTCTCTTTTTTTAACAATTATATCTCAATATTGTATATTTTTACTATTTTTGTTTCAGAATAAAAACATATTATACGTTGGTTTCACTCTATTTTGAATAAAAACATAAACATATATTTATTTATTTATTGTTGAAATTATAAATGTTGTACTTGTTGACATAGAAATTTATTGATTTTTCGATTAGGTATTTTGTTGAATATTAGAATGGAACCTCCAAAGTATTATAATGAAATTAACTTAATCTCATTCAAGTTAACAAAATCTTAATTCTTTCAAACTTCTAAAAGAGACTTCATGTTAATAAAAAGATTAATGTTGATATATATTGTACAACAAAGATAAAAAGATTTTCTTTAACAAATAGTTTTTTGCAATTATTGAAACTATTTTTTTAAATTGACTACTTTAAAATAGAAAACCAAAAACTTTAACTTGAGTTATAATATTTTTGAGCAAACATTTTATGCATCAATGTGAGTTTATTCAACACTTTGAAGGAACTATTTCAATAACTAAAGGTATTTTATAAACTGACCTTATTATGATGCAAAACACCATAAAGAAAATGACACTCTTTCCGTGTAAAAGTAATTCATGTCGTATTTGTCAGTTTTATCATGGCGTTGTTGTACTTTTCACAAATAGAAAGTTTAGGAATGATGATAAATATAACAATAGTGTAGATTTATTTTTGCATAAAATATTCTGATGTATCTTCTTACTTTTGCCTCTTTCATATATATAAATACTAAAATAAAATTTGCTTGAGTATCGGTTCTCTTTTTTTAACAATTATATCTCAATATTGTGTATTATTACTATTTCTTTTTCAGAAAAAAATGTATTATACGCTAGTTTCACTCTATTTTGAATAACAATATGAATATTTATTTATTTATTTTTTGTTGAAATTATAAATGTTGTACTTGTTGATGTAGAAATTTTTTGATTTTTCTATTATGTATTTTTTTGAATACTAGAATGGAAGCTCCAAATTATTAGAATAAAATTAACTTAATCTCATTCATTCTTAACAAAACTCTTAATTCTTTAAAATTTCTAAAAGAGACTTGATGTGTATAAAAAAGGTTAACATTGATATATATTGTACAACAAAGACAAAAAGATTTCTTTAACAAATAATTCTTTTGCAATTATTGAAACTATTTTTTTAAATTGACTACTTTAAAATATGAAACCTAAAAGCTTTAACTTGAGTTATAATATTTTTGAGCAAACATTTTATGCATCAATGTGAGTTTATTCAACACTTACTAAATGTCACAAAAGTGGCTGCTTATTATCTTCTAGAGAGATTAACTACTTATTAAACTTACAAGGAACTAATTATAATAACTAAAAGTATTCTTTAAATTGACCTTATTATGATGAAAAACACCATAAAGAAAATGACACTCTTTCCGTGTAACAGTAATTCATGTCATATTTGTCAATTTTATTATGCCACTGTTTTCCTTTTCATAAAGAGAAAGTTTAGGAATGATGATAAATACAACAATAGTGTAGATTTCTTTTTGCATAAAATAATCTGATGTTTCTTCTTATTTTTGCTTCCTTCATATATATAAATACTAAAGTAAAATTTGTTTGAGTAACGGTTCTCTTTTTTTAACAATTATATCTCAATATTGTATATTTTTACTATTTTTGTTTCAGAATAAAAACATATTATACGTTGGTTTCACTCTATTTTGAATAAAAACATAAACATATATTTATTTATTTATTGTTGAAATTATAAATGTTGTACTTGTTGACATAGAAATTTATTGATTTTTCGATTAGGTATTTTGTTGAATATTAGAATGGAACCTCCAAAGTATTATAATGAAATTAACTTAATCTCATTCAAGTTAACAAAAATCTTAATTCTTTCAAACTTCTAAAAGAGACTTCATGTTAATAAAAAAGATTAATGTTGATATATATTGTACAACAAAGATAAAAAGATTTTCTTTAACAAATAGTTTTTTGCAATTATTGAAACTATTTTTTTAAATTGACTACTTTAAAATAGAAAACCAAAAAACTTTAACTTGAGTTATAATATTTTTGAGCAAACATTTTATGCATCAATGTGAGTTTATTCAACACTTTGAAGGAACTAATTTCAATAACTAAAGGTATTTTATAAACTGACCTTATTATGATGCAAAACACCATAAAGAAAATGACACTCTTTCCGTGTAAAAGTAATTCATGTCGTATTTGTCAGTTTTATCATGGCGTTGTTGTACTTTTCACAAATAGAAAGTTTTGGAATGATGATAAATATAACAATAGTGTAGATTTATTTTTGCATAAAATATTCTGATGTATCTTCTTACTTTTGCTTCTTTCATATATATAAATACTAAAATAAAATTTGCTTGAGTATCGGTTCTCTTTTTTTAACAATTATATCTCAATATTGTGTATTATTACTATTTCTTTTTCAGAAAAAAAATATTATACGCTAGTTTCACTCTATTTTGAATAAAAATATGAATATTATTTATTTATTTTTTGTTGAAATTATAAATGTTGTACTTGTTGATGTAGAAATTTTTTGATTTTTTATTAGGTATTTTTTTGAATACTAGAATGGAAGCTCCAAATTATTAGAATAAAATTAACTTAATCTCATTCATGTTAACAAAACTCTTAATTCTTTAAAATTTCTAAAAGAGACTTGATGTTAATAAAAAAGGTTAACGTTGATATATATTGTACAACAAAGACAAAAAGATTTCTTTAACAAATAATTCTTTTGCAATTATTGAAACTATTTTTTTAAATTGACTACTTTAAAATATGAAACCTAAAAGCTTTAACTTGAGTTATAATATTTTTGAGCAAACATTTTATGCATCAATGTGAGTTTATTCAACACTTACTAAATGTCACAAAAGTGGCTGCTTATTATCTTCTAGAGAGATTAACTACTTATTAAACTTACAAGGAACTAATTATAATAACTAAAAGTATTCTTTAAATTGACCTTATTATGATGAAAAACACCATAAAGAAAATGACACTCTTTCCGTGTAACAGTAATTCATGTCATATTTGTCAATTTTATTATGCCACTGTTTTCCTTTTCATAAAGAGAAAGTTTAGGAATGATGATAAATACAACAATAGTGTAGATTTCTTTTTGCATAAAATAATCTGATGTTTCTTCTTATTTTTGCTTCCTTCATATATATAAATACTAAAGTAAAATTTGTTTGAGTAACGGTTCTCTTTTTTAAACAATTATATCTCAATATTGTATATTTTTACTATTTTTGTTTCAGAATAAAAACATATTATACGTTGGTTTCACTCTATTTTGAATAAAAACATAAACATATATTTATTTATTTATTGTTGAAATTATAAATGTTGTACTTGTTGACATAGAAATTTATTGATTTTTCGATTAGGTATTTTGTTGAATATTAGAATGGAACCTCCAAAGTATTATAATGAAATTAACTTAATCTCATTCAAGTTAACAAAAATCTTAATTCTTTCAAACTTCTAAAAGAGACTTCATGTTAATAAAAAAGATTAATGTTGATATATATTGTACAACAAAGATAAAAAGATTTTCTTTAACAAATAGTTTTTTGCAATTATTGAAACTATTTTTTTAAATTGACTACTTTAAAATAGAAAACCAAAAAACTTTAACTTGAGTTATAATATTTTTGAGCAAACATTTTATGCATCAATGTGAGTTTATTCAACACTTACTAAATGTCACGAAAGTGGCTGCTTGTTATCTTCTAGAGAATTAACTGCTTATAACACTTTCAAGGAACTAATTTCAATAACTAAAGGTATTTTATAAACTGACCTTATTATGATGCAAAACACCATAAAGAAAATGACACTCTTTCCGTGTAAAAGTAATTCATGTCGTATTTGTCAGTTTTATCATGGCGTTGTTGTACTTTTCACAAATAGAAAGTTTAGGAATGATGATAAATATAACAATAGTGTAGATTTATTTTTGCATAAAATATTCTGATGTATCTTCTTACTTTTGCCTCTTTCATATATATAAATACTAAAATAAAATTTGCTTGAGTATCGGTTCTCTTTTTTTAACAATTATATCTCAATATTGTGTATTATTACTATTTCTTTTTCAGAAAAAAATGTATTATACGCTAGTTTCACTCTATTTTGAATAACAATATGAATATTTATTTATTTATTTTTTGTTGAAATTATAAATGTTGTACTTGTTGATGTAGAAATTTTTTGATTTTTCTATTATGTATTTTTTTGAATACTAGAATGGAAGCTCCAAATTATTAGAATAAAATTAACTTAATCTCATTCATTCTTAACAAAACTCTTAATTCTTTAAAATTTCTAAAAGAGACTTGATGTGAATAAAAAAGGTTAACATTGATATATATTGTACAACAAAGACAAAAAGATTTCTTTAACAAATAATTCTTTTGCAATTATTGAAACTATTTTTTTTAAATTGACTACTTTAAAATAGAAAACCAAATAACTTTAACTTGAGTTATAATATTTTTGAGCAAACATTTTATGCATCAATGTGAGTTTATTCAACACTTACTAAATGTCACAAAAGTGGATGCTTGTTATCCTCTAGAGAAATTAACTACTAATAACACTTACAACGAACTAATTATAATAATTAAAAGAACTCTATAAATTGACCTTATTATGATGAAAAACACTATAAAGAAAATGACACTCTTTCCGTGTAAAAGTAATTCGTGTCATATTTGTCAATTTTATCATGGCGTTGTTGTACTTTTCACAAAGAGAAAGATTAGGAATGATGATAAATATAACAATAGTGTAGATTTCTTTTTGCATAAAATAATCGATGTATCTTCTTACTTTTGCTTCTTTCATATATATATAAATACTAAAATAAAATTTGCTTGAGTTTGGTTTTCTTTTTTTAACAATTATATCTCAATATTGTGTATTATTACTATTTACTTTTCAGAATAAAATCTTATTATACGGGGTTTCACTCTATTTTGAATAAAAACATGAATATTTATTTATTTATTTTTTGTTGAAATTATAAACGTTGTACTTGTTGACATAGAAACTTTTTGATTTTGTTATTAGGTATTTTTTTTGAATATTAGAATGCAACCTCCAAATTATTAGAAAGAAATTAGTTTAATCTCATTCATGTTAACAAAACTCTTAATTATTTAAAATTTCTAAACGAGACTTGATGTTAAAAAAAAAGGTTAACATTGATATATATTGTACAACAAAGAAAAAAAGAATTTTTTTAACAAATAAATTTTTTGCATTTATTTAAACTATTTTTTTAAATTGACTACTTTAAAATAGTAAACCAAAAATCTTTAATTTGAGTTATAATATTTTTGAGCAAACATTTTATGCATCAATGTGAGTTTATTCAACACTTACTAAATGTCACAAAAGTGGCTTCTTGTTATCTTCTAGAGAAATTAACTACTTATAACACTTATAATGAACTAATTATAATAACTAAAAGTATTCTATAAATTGACCTTATTATGATGAAAAACAATATAAAGAAAATGACACTCTTTCCGTGTAAAAGTAATTCGTGTCATATTTGTCAATTTTATCATGGCGTTGTAAAAACATAAATATTTAACTTGAGTTATAATATTTTTGAGCAAACATTTTATGCATCAATGTGAGTTTATTCAACACTTACTAAATGTCACAAAAGTGGCTGCTTGTTATCTTCTAGAGAAATTAACTACTTATAACACTTACAAGGAACTAATTTTAATAACTAAAAGTATTTTATCAACTGACCTTATTATGTTAAAAAAACACCATAAAGAAAATGACACTCTTTCCGTGTAAAAGTAATTCATGTCATATTTGTTAATTTTATCATGGTGTTGTTGTACTTTTCACAAAGAGAAAGTTTAGGAATTATGATAAATAGAACAATAGTGTAGATTTATTTTTGCATAAAATATTCTGATGTATCTTCTTACTTTTGCTTCTTTCATATATATAAATACTAAAATAAAATTTGCTTGAGTAACGGTTCTATTTTTTTAACAATTATATCTCAAAATTGTGTATTATTACTATTTCTTTTTCAGAATAAAAAAAACTCATTATACGCTAGTTCCACTCTATTTTGAATAAAAATATGAATATATATTTAATTATTTTTTGTTGAAATTATTAATGTTGTACTTGTTGATGTAGAAATTTTTTGATTTTTTGATTAGGTATTTTTTTGAATACTAGAATGGAAGCTCCAAATTATTAGAATAAAATTAACTTAATCTCATTCATGTTAACAAAACTCTTAATTCTTTAAAATTTCTAAAAGAGACTTGATGTTAATAAAAAAGGTTAACGTTGATATTTATTGTACAACAAAGATAAAAAGATTTCTTTAACAAATAATTTTTTTGCAATTATTGAAACTATTTTTTTAAATTGACTACTTTAAAATAGAAAACCTAAAAGCTTTAACTTGAGTTATAATATTTTTGAGCAAACATTTTATGCATCAATGTGAGTTTATTCAACACTTACTAAATGTCACAAAAGTGGCTGCTTATTATCTTCTAGAGAGATTAACTACTTATTAAACTTACAAGGAACTAATTATAATAACTAAAAGTATTCTTTAAATTGACCTTATTATGATGAAAAACACCATAAAGAAAATGACACTCTTTCCGTGTAACAGTAATTCATGTCATATTTGTCAATTTTATTATGCCACTGTTTTCCTTTTCATAAAGAGAAAGTTTAGGAATGATGATAAATACAACAATAGTGTAGATTTCTTTTTGCATAAAATAATCTGATGTTTCTTCTTATTTTTGCTTCCTTCATATATATAAATACTAAAGTAAAATTTGTTTGAGTAACGGTTCTCTTTTTTTAAACAATTATATCTCAATATTGTATATTTTTACTATTTTTGTTTCAGAATAAAAACATATTATACGTTGGTTTCACTCTATTTTGAATAAAAACATAAACATATATTTATTTATTTATTGTTGAAATTATAAATGTTGTACTTGTTGACATAGAAATTTATTGATTTTTCGATTAGGTATTTTGTTGAATATTAGAATGGAACCTCCAAAGTATTATAATGAAATTAACTTAATCTCATTCAAGTTAACAAAAATCTTAATTCTTTCAAACTTCTAAAAGAGACTTCATGTTAATAAAAAAGATTAATGTTGATATATATTGTACAACAAAGATAAAAAGATTTTCTTTAACAAATAGTTTTTTGCAATTATTGAAACTATTTTTTTAAATTGACTACTTTAAAATAGAAAACCAAAAAACTTTAACTTGAGTTATAATATTTTTGAGCAAACATTTTATGCATCAATGTGAGTTTATTCAACACTTACTAAATGTCACGAAAGTGGCTGCTTGTTATCTTCTAGAGAATTAACTGCTTATAACACTTTCAAGGAACTAATTTCAATAACTAAAGGTATTTTATAAACTGACCTTATTATGATGCAAAACACCATAAAGAAAATGACACTCTTTCCGTGTAAAAGTAATTCATGTCGTATTTGTCAGTTTTATCATGGCGTTGTTGTACTTTTCACAAATAGAAAGTTTAGGAATGATGATAAATATAACAATAGTGTAGATTTATTTTTGCATAAAATATTCTGATGTATCTTCTTACTTTTGCCTCTTTCATATATATAAATACTAAAATAAAATTTGCTTGAGTATCGGTTCTCTTTTTTTAACAATTATATCTCAATATTGTGTATTATTACTATTTCTTTTTCAGAAAAAAATGTATTATACGCTAGTTTCACTCTATTTTGAATAACAATATGAATATTTATTTATTTATTTTTTGTTGAAATTATAAATGTTGTACTTGTTGATGTAGAAATTTTTTGATTTTTCTATTATGTATTTTTTTGAATACTAGAATGGAAGCTCCAAATTATTAGAATAAAATTAACTTAATCTCATTCATTCTTAACAAAACTCTTAATTCTTTAAAATTTCTAAAAGAGACTTGATGTGAATAAAAAAGGTTAACATTGATATATATTGTACAACAAAGACAAAAAGATTTCTTTAACAAATAATTCTTTTGCAATTATTGAAACTATTTTTTTTAAATTGACTACTTTAAAATAGAAAACCAAAAACTTTAACTTGAGTTATAATATTTTTGAGCAAACATTTTATGCATCAATGTGAGTTTATTCAACACTTACTAAATGTCACAAAAGTGGATGCTTGTTATCCTCTAGAGAAATTAACTACTAATAACACTTACAACGAACTAATTATAATAATTAAAAGAACTCTATAAATTGACCTTATTATGATGAAAAACACTATAAAGAAAATGACACTCTTTCCGTGTAAAAGTAATTCGTGTCATATTTGTCAATTTTATCATGGCGTTGTTGTACTTTTCACAAAGAGAAAGATTAGGAATGATGATAAATATAACAATAGTGTAGATTTCTTTTTGCATAAAATAATCGATGTATCTTCTTACTTTTGCTTCTTTCATATATATATAAATACTAAAATAAATTTGCTTGAGTTTGGGTTTTTCTTTTTTAACAATTATATCTCAATATTGTGTATTATTACTATTTACTTTTCAGAATAAAATCTTATTATACGGGGTTTCACTCTATTTTGAATAAAAACATGAATATTTATTTATTTATTTTTTGTTGAAATTATAAACGTTGTACTTGTTGACATAGAAACTTTTTGATTTTGTTATTAGGTATTTTTTTGAATATTAGAATGCAACCTCCAAATTATTAGAAAGAAATTAGTTTAATCTCATTCATGTTAACAAAACTCTTAATTATTTAAAATTTCTAAACGAGACTTGATGTTAAAAAAAAGGGTTAACATTGATATATATTGTACAACAAAGAAAAAAAGAATTTTTTTAACAAATAAATTTTTTGCATTTATTTAAACTATTTTTTTAAATTGACTACTTTAAAATAGTAAACCAAAAATCTTTAATTTGAGTTATAATATTTTTGAGCAAACATTTTATGCATCAATGTGAGTTTATTCAACACTTACTAAATGTCACAAAAGTGGCTTCTTGTTATCTTCTAGAGAAATTAACTACTTATAACACTTATAATGAACTAATTATAATAACTAAAAGTATTCTATAAATTGACCTTATTATGATGAAAAACAATATAAAGAAAATGACACTCTTTCCGTGTAAAAGTAATTCGTGTCATATTTGTCAATTTTATCATGGCGTTGTAAAAACATAAATATTTAACTTGAGTTATAATATTTTTGAGCAAACATTTTATGCATCAATGTGAGTTTATTCAACACTTACTAAATGTCACAAAAGTGGCTGCTTGTTATCTTCTAGAGAAATTAACTACTTATAACACTTACAAGGAACTAATTTTAATAACTAAAAGTATTTTATCAACTGACCTTATTATGTTAAAAAAAACACCATAAAGAAAATGACACTCTTTCCGTGTAAAAGTAATTCATGTCATATTTGTTAATTTTATCATGGCGTTGTTGTACTTTTCACAAAGAGAAAGTTTAGGAATTATGATAAATAGAACAATAGTGTAGATTTATTTTTGCATAAAATATTCTGATGTATCTTCTTACTTTTGCTTCTTTCATATATATAAATACTAAAATAAAATTTGCTTGAGTAACGGTTCTATTTTTTTAACAATTATATCTCAAAATTGTGTATTATTACTATTTCTTTTTCAGAATAAAAAAAACTCATTATACGCTAGTTCCACTCTATTTTGAATAAAAATATGAATATATATTTAATTATTTTTTGTTGAAATTATTAATGTTGTACTTGTTGATGTAGAAATTTTTTGATTTTTTGATTAGGTATTTTTTTGAATACTAGAATGGAAGCTCCAAATTATTAGAATAAAATTAACTTAATCTCATTCATGTTAACAAAACTCTTAATTCTTTAAAATTTCTAAAAGAGACTTGATGTTAATAAAAAAGGTTAACGTTGATATTTATTGTACAACAAAGATAAAAAGATTTCTTTAACAAATAATTTTTTTGCAATTATTGAAACTATTTTTTTAAATTGACTACTTTAAAATAGAAAACCTAAAAGCTTTAACTTGAGTTATAATATTTTTGAGCAAACATTTTATGCATCAATGTGAGTTTATTCAACACTTACTAAATGTCACAAAAGTGGCTGCTTATTATCTTCTAGAGAGATTAACTACTTATTAAACTTACAAGGAACTAATTATAATAACTAAAAGTATTCTTTAAATTGACCTTATTATGATGAAAAACACCATAAAGAAAATGACACTCTTTCCGTGTAACAGTAATTCATGTCATATTTGTCAATTTTATTATGCCACTGTTTTCCTTTTCATAAAGAGAAAGTTTAGGAATGATGATAAATACAACAATAGTGTAGATTTCTTTTTGCATAAAATAATCTGATGTTTCTTCTTATTTTTGCTTCCTTCATATATATAAATACTAAAGTAAAATTTGTTTGAGTAACGGTTCTCTTTTTTTAAACAATTATATCTCAATATTGTATATTTTTACTATTTTTGTTTCAGAATAAAAACATATTATACGTTGGTTTCACTCTATTTTGAATAAAAACATAAACATATATTTATTTATTTATTGTTGAAATTATAAATGTTGTACTTGTTGACATAGAAATTTATTGATTTTTCGATTAGGTATTTTGTTGAATATTAGAATGGAACCTCCAAAGTATTATAATGAAATTAACTTAATCTCATTCAAGTTAACAAAAATCTTAATTCTTTCAAACTTCTAAAAGAGACTTCATGTTAATAAAAAAGATTAATGTTGATATATATTGTACAACAAAGATAAAAAGATTTTCTTTAACAAATAGTTTTTTGCAATTATTGAAACTATTTTTTTAAATTGACTACTTTAAAATAGAAAACCAAAAAACTTTAACTTGAGTTATAATATTTTTGAGCAAACATTTTATGCATCAATGTGAGTTTATTCAACACTTACTAAATGTCACGAAAGTGGCTGCTTGTTATCTTCTAGAGAATTAACTGCTTATAACACTTTCAAGGAACTAATTTCAATAACTAAAGGTATTTTATAAACTGACCTTATTATGATGCAAAACACCATAAAGAAAATGACACTCTTTCCGTGTAAAAGTAATTCATGTCGTATTTGTCAGTTTTATCATGGCGTTGTTGTACTTTTCACAAATAGAAAGTTTAGGAATGATGATAAATATAACAATAGTGTAGATTTATTTTTGCATAAAATATTCTGATGTATCTTCTTACTTTTGCCTCTTTCATATATATAAATACTAAAATAAAATTTGCTTGAGTATCGGTTCTCTTTTTTTAACAATTATATCTCAATATTGTGTATTATTACTATTTCTTTTTCAGAAAAAAATGTATTATACGCTAGTTTCACTCTATTTTGAATAACAATATGAATATTTATTTATTTATTTTTTGTTGAAATTATAAATGTTGTACTTGTTGATGTAGAAATTTTTTGATTTTTCTATTATGTATTTTTTTGAATACTAGAATGGAAGCTCCAAATTATTAGAATAAAATTAACTTAATCTCATTCATTCTTAACAAAACTCTTAATTCTTTAAAATTTCTAAAAGAGACTTGATGTGAATAAAAAAGGTTAACATTGATATATATTGTACAACAAAGACAAAAAGATTTCTTTAACAAATAATTCTTTTGCAATTATTGAAACTATTTTTTTTAAATTGACTACTTTAAAATAGAAAACCAAATAACTTTAACTTGAGTTATAATATTTTTGAGCAAACATTTTATGCATCAATGTGAGTTTATTCAACACTTACTAAATGTCACAAAAGTGGATGCTTGTTATCCTCTAGAGAAATTAACTACTAATAACACTTACAACGAACTAATTATAATAATTAAAAGAACTCTATAAATTGACCTTATTATGATGAAAAACACTATAAAGAAAATGACACTCTTTCCGTGTAAAAGTAATTCGTGTCATATTTGTCAATTTTATCATGGCGTTGTTGTACTTTTCACAAAGAGAAAGATTAGGAATGATGATAAATATAACAATAGTGTAGATTTCTTTTTGCATAAAATAATCGATGTATCTTCTTACTTTTGCTTCTTTCATATATATATAAATACTAAAATAAAATTTGCTTGAGTTTCGGTTCTCTTTTTTTAACAATTATATCTCAATATTGTGTATTATTACTATTTACTTTTCAGAATAAAATCTTATTATACGGGGTTTCACTCTATTTTGAATAAAAACATGAATATTTATTTATTTATTTTTTGTTGAAATTATAAACGTTGTACTTGTTGACATAGAAACTTTTTGATTTTGTTATTAGGTATTTTTTTGAATATTAGAATGCAACCTCCAAATTATTAGAAAGAAATTAGTTTAATCTCATTCATGTTAACAAAACTCTTAATTATTTAAAATTTCTAAACGAGACTTGATGTTAAAAAAAAGGTTAACATTGATATATATTGTACAACAAAGAAAAAAAGAATTTTTTTAACAAATAAATTTTTTGCATTTATTTAAACTATTTTTTTAAATTGACTACTTTAAAATAGTAAACCAAAAATCTTTAATTTGAGTTATAATATTTTTGAGCAAACATTTTATGCATCAATGTGAGTTTATTCAACACTTACTAAATGTCACAAAAGTGGCTTCTTGTTATCTTCTAGAGAAATTAACTACTTATAACACTTATAATGAACTAATTATAATAACTAAAAGTATTCTATAAATTGACCTTATTATGATGAAAAACAATATAAAGAAAATGACACTCTTTCCGTGTAAAAGTAATTCGTGTCATATTTGTCAATTTTATCATGGCGTTGTAAAAACATAAATATTTAACTTGAGTTATAATATTTTTGAGCAAACATTTTATGCATCAATGTGAGTTTATTCAACACTTACTAAATGTCACAAAAGTGGCTGCTTGTTATCTTCTAGAGAAATTAACTACTTATAACACTTACAAGGAACTAATTTTAATAACTAAAAGTATTTTATCAACTGACCTTATTATGTTAAAAAAACACCATAAAGAAAATGACACTCTTTCCGTGTAAAAGTAATTCATGTCATATTTGTCAATTTTATCATGGCGTTGTTTTACTTTTCACAAAGAGAAAGTTTAGGAATGATGATAAATACAACAATAGTGTAGATTTATTTTTGCATAAAATATTCTGATGTATCTTCTTACTTTTGCTTCTTTCATATATATAAATACTAAAATAAAATTTGCTTGAGTAACGGTTCTCTTTTTTTAAACAATTATATCTCAATATTGTATATTTTTACTATTTTTGTTTCAGAATAAAAACATATTATACGCTAGTTTCACTCTATTTTGAATAAAAATATGAATATATATTTATTTATTTTTTGTTGAAATTATAAATGTTGTACTTGTTGATGTAGAAATTTTTTGATTTTTCGATTAGGTATTTTTTTGAATACTAGAATGGAAGCTCCAAAGTATTAGAATAAAATTAACTTAATCTCATTCATGTTAACAAAACTCTTAATTCTTTAAAATTCTAAAAGAGACTTGATGTTAATAAAAAGGTTAACGTTGATATTTATTGTACAACAAAGATAAAAAGATTTCTTTAACAAATAATTTTTTGCAATTATTGAAACTATTTTTTTAAATTGACTACTTTAAAATAGAAAACCAAAAAACTTTAACTTGAGTTATAATATTTTTGAGCAAACATTTTATGCATCAATGTGAGTTTATTCAACACTTACTAAATGTCACAAAAGTGGCTGCTTGTTATCTTCTAGAGAATTAACTACTTATAACACTTACAAGGAACTAATTTCAATAACTAAAAGTATTTTTAAATTGACCTTATTATGATGAAAAACACCATAAAGAAAATGACACTCTTTCCGTGTAAAAGTAATTCATGTCATATTTGTCAATTTTATCATGGCGTTGTTTTACTTTTCACAAAGAGAAAGTTTAGGAATGATGATAAATACAACAATAGTGTAGATTTATTTTTGCATAAAATATTCTGATGTATCTTCTTACTTTTGCTTCTTTCATATATATAAATACTAAATAAAATTTGCTTGAGTAACGGTTCTCTTTTTTTAACAATTATATCTCAATATTGTGTATTATTACTATTTTTTTTCAGAAAAAAAATATTATACGTTGGTTTCACTCTATTTTGAATAAAAATATGAATATTTATTTATTTATTTTTTGTTGAAATTATAAATGTTGTACTTGTTGACATAGAAATTTTTTGATTTTTCTATTAGGTATTTTTTTGAATATTAGAATGGAACCTCCAAATTATTAGAATAAATTAACTTAATCTCATTCAAGTTAACAAAACTCTTAATTCTTTAAAATTCTAAAAGAGACTTGATGTTAATAAAAAAGGTTAACATTGATATATATTGTACAACAAAGACAAAAAGATTTCTTTAACAAATAATTTTTTGCAATTATTGAAACTATTTTTTTAAATTGACTACTTTAAAATAGAAAACCAAAAAACTTTAACTTGAGTTATAATATTTTTGAGCAAACATTTTATGCATCAATGTGAGTTTATTCAACACTTACTAAATGTCACAAAAGTGGCTGCTTGTTATCTTCTAGAGAAATTAACTACTTATAACACTTACAAGGAACTAATTATAATAACAAAAGAATTCTATAAATGACCTTATTATGATGAAAAACACCATAAAGAAAATGACACTCTTTCCGTGTAAAAGTAATTCGTGTCATATTTGTCAATTTTATCATGGCGTTGTTGTACTTTTCACAAAGAGAAAGATTAGGAATGATGATAAATATAACAATAGTGTAGATTTCTTTTTGCATAAAATAATCGATGTATCTTCTTACTTTTGCTTCTTTCATATATATAAATACTAAAATAAAATTTGCTTGAGTTCGGTTCTCTTTTTTTAACAATTATATCTCAATATTGTGTATTATTACTATTTCTTTTCAGAATAAAATCTTATTATACGGGTTTCACTCTATTTTGAATAAAAACATGAATATTTATTTATTTATTTTTTGTTGAAATTATAAATGTTGTACTTGTTGACATAGAAACTTTTTGATTTTGTCATTAGGTATTTTTTTGAATATTAGAATGGAACCTCCAAATTATTAGAAAGAAATTAGTTTAATCTCATTCATGTTAACAAAACTCTTAATTATTTAAAATTCTAAACGAGACTTGATTAAAAAAAAGGTTAACATTGATATATATTGTACAACAAAGAAAAAAAGAATTTTTTTAACAAATAAATTTTTGCATTTATTTAAACTATTTTTTAAATTGACTACTTTAAAATAGTAAACCAAAAATCTTTAATTTGAGTTATAATATTTTTGAGCAAACATTTTATGCATCAATGTGAGTTTATTCAACACTTACTAAATGTCACAAAAGTGGCTTCTTGTTATCTTCTAGAGAAATTAACTACTTATAACACTTATAATGAACTAATTATAATAACTAAAAGTATTCTATAAATTGACCTTATTATGATGAAAAACAATATAAAGAAAATGACACTCTTTCCGTGTAAAAGTAATTCGTGTCATATTTGTCAATTTTATCATGGCGTTGTAAAAACATTTATATTTAACTTGAGTTATAATATTTTTGAGCAAACATTTTATGCATCAATGTGAGTTTATTCAACACTTACTAAATGTCACAAAAGTGGCTGCTTGTTATCTTCTAGAGAAATTAACTACTTATAACACTTACAAGGAACTAATTTTAATGACTAAAAGTATTTTATCAACTGACCTTATTATGTTAAAAAAAACACCATAAAGAAAATGACACTCTTTCCGTGTAACAGTAATTCATGTCATATTTGTCAATTTTATTATGCCACTGTTTTCCTTTTCATAAAGAGAAAGTTTAGGAATGATGATAAATACAACAATAGTGTAGATTTCTTTTTGCATAAAATAATCTGATGTTTCTTCTTATTTTTGCTTCCTTCATATATATAAATACTAAAGTAAAATTTGTTTGAGTAACGGTTCTCTTTTTTTAAACAATTATATCTCAATATTGTATATTTTTACTATTTTTGTTTCAGAATAAAAACATATTATACGTTGGTTTCACTCTATTTTGAATAAAAATATGAATATATATTTATTTATTTATTGTTGAAATTATAAATGTTGTACTTGTTGACATAGAAATTTATTGATTTTTCGATTAGGTATTTTGTTGAATATTAGAATGGAACCTCCAAAGTATTATAATGAAATTAACTTAATCTCATTCAAGTTAACAAAAATCTTAATTCTTTCAAACTTCTAAAAGAGACTTCATGTTAATAAAAAAGATTAATGTTGATATATATTGTACAACAAAGATAAAAAGATTTTCTTTAACAAATAGTTTTTTGCAATTATTGAAACTATTTTTTTAAATTGACTACTTTAAAATAGAAAACCAAAAAACTTTAACTTGAGTTATAATATTTTTGAGCAAACATTTTATGCATCAATGTGAGTTTATTCAACACTTACTAAATGTCACGAAAGTGGCTGCTTGTTATCTTCTAGAGAATTAACTGCTTATAACACTTTCAAGGAACTAATTTCAATAACTAAAGGTATTTTATAAACTGACCTTATTATGATGCAAAACACCATAAAGAAAATGACACTCTTTCCGTGTAAAAGTAATTCATGTCGTATTTGTCAGTTTTATCATGGCGTTGTTGTACTTTTCACAAATAGAAAGTTTAGGAATGATGATAAATATAACAATAGTGTAGATTTATTTTTGCATAAAATATTCTGATGTATCTTCTTACTTTTGCCTCTTTCATATATATAAATACTAAAATAAAATTTGCTTGAGTATCGGTTCTCTTTTTTTAACAATTATATCTCAATATTGTGTATTATTACTATTTCTTTTTCAGAAAAAAATGTATTATACGCTAGTTTCACTCTATTTTGAATAACAATATGAATATTTATTTATTTATTTTTTGTTGAAATTATAAATGTTGTACTTGTTGATGTAGAAATTTTTTGATTTTTCTATTATGTATTTTTTTGAATACTAGAATGGAAGCTCCAAATTATTAGAATAAAATTAACTTAATCTCATTCATTCTTAACAAAACTCTTAATTCTTTAAAATTTCTAAAAGAGACTTGATGTGAATAAAAAAGGTTAACATTGATATATATTGTACAACAAAGACAAAAAGATTTCTTTAACAAATAATTCTTTTGCAATTATTGAAACTATTTTTTTAAATTGACTACTTTAAAATAGAAAACCAAATAACTTTAACTTGAGTTATAATATTTTTGAGCAAACATTTTATGCATCAATGTGAGTTTATTCAACACTTACTAAATGTCACAAAAGTGGATGCTTGTTATCCTCTAGAGAAATTAACTACTAATAACACTTACAACGAACTAATTATAATAATAAAAGAACTCTATAAATTGACCTTATTATGATGAAAAACACTATAAAGAAAATGACACTCTTTCCGTGTAAAAGTAATTCGTGTCATATTTGTCAATTTTATCATGGCGTTGTTGTACTTTTCACAAAGAGAAAGATTAGGAATGATGATAAATATAACAATAGTGTAGATTTCTTTTTGCATAAAATAATCGATGTATCTTCTTACTTTTGCTTCTTTCATATATATATAAATACTAAAATAAAATTTGCTTGAGTTTCGGTTCTCTTTTTTTAACAATTATATCTCAATATTGTGTATTATTACTATTTACTTTTCAGAATAAAATCTTATTATACGGGGTTTCACTCTATTTTGAATAAAAACATGAATATTTATTTATTTATTTTTTGTTGAAATTATAAACGTTGTACTTGTTGACATAGAAACTTTTTGATTTTGTTATTAGGTATTTTTTTTAATATTAGAATGCAACCTCCAAATTATTAGAAAGAAATTAGTTTAATCTCATTCATGTTAACAAAACTCTTAATTATTTAAAATTTCTAAACGAGACTTGATGTTAAAAAAAAAAGGTTAACATTGATATATATTTTACAACAAAGAAAAAAAGAATTTTTTTAACAAATAAATTTTTTGCATTTATTTAAACTATTTTTTTAAATTGACTACTTTAAAATAGTAAACCAAAAATCTTTAATTTGAGTTATAATATTTTTGAGCAAACATTTTATGCATCAATGTGAGTTTATTCAACACTTACTAAATGTCACAAAAGTGGCTTCTTGTTATCTTCTAGAGAAATTAACTACTTATAACACTTATAATGAACTAATTATAATAACTAAAAGTATTCTATAAATTGACCTTATTATGATGAAAAACAATATAGAGAAAATGACACTCTTTCCGTGTAAAAGTAATTCGTGTCATATTTGTCAATTTTATCATGGCGTTGTAAAAACATAAATATTTAACTTGAGTTATAATATTTTTGAGCAAACATTTTATGCATCAATGTGAGTTTATTCAACACTTACTAAATGTCACAAAAGTGGCTGCTTGTTATCTTCTAGAGAAATTAACTACTTATAACACTTACAAGGAACTAATTTTAATAACTAAAAGTATTTTATCAACTGACCTTATTATGTTAAAAAAAACACCATAAAGAAAATGACACTCTTTCCGTGTAAAAGTAATTCATGTCATATTTGTTAATTTTATCATGGCGTTGTTGTACTTTTCACAAAGAGAAAGTTTAGGAATTATGATAAATAGAACAATAGTGTAGATTTATTTTTGCATAAAATATTCTGATGTATCTTCTTACTTTTGCTTCTTTCATATATATAAATACTAAAATAAAATTTGCTTGAGTAACGGTTCTCTTTTTTTAACAATTATATCTCAAAATTGTGTATTATTACTATTTCTTTTTCAGAATAAAAAAAACTCATTATACGCTAGTTCCACTCTATTTTGAATAAAAATATGAATATATATTTAATTATTTTTTGTTGAAATTATTAATGTTGTACTTGTTGATGTAGAAATTTTTTGATTTTTTGATTAGGTATTTTTTTGAATACTAGAATGGAAGCTCCAAATTATTAGAATAAAATTAACTTAATCTCATTCATGTTAACAAAACTCTTAATTCTTTAAAATTTCTAAAAGAGACTTGATGTTAATAAAAAAGGTTAACGTTGATATTTATTGTACAACAAAGATAAAAAGATTTCTTTAACAAATAATTTTTTTGCAATTATTGAAACTATTTTTTTAAATTGACTACTTTAAAATAGAAAACCTAAAAGCTTTAACTTGAGTTATAATATTTTTGAGCAAACATTTTATGCATCAATGTGAGTTTATTCAACACTTACTAAATGTCACAAAAGTGGCTGCTTATTATCTTCTAGAGAGATTAACTACTTATTAAACTTACAAGGAACTAATTATAATAACTAAAAGTATTCTTTAAATTGACCTTATTATGATGAAAAACACCATAAAGAAAATGACACTCTTTCCGTGTAACAGTAATTCATGTCATATTTGTCAATTTTATTATGCCACTGTTTTCCTTTTCATAAAGAGAAAGTTTAGGAATGATGATAAATACAACAATAGTGTAGATTTCTTTTTGCATAAAATAATCTGATGTTTCTTCTTATTTTTGCTTCCTTCATATATATAAATACTAAAGTAAAAATTGTTTGAGTAACGGTTCTCTTTTTTTAAACAATTATATCTCAATATTGTATATTTTTACTATTTTTGTTTCAGAATAAAAACATATTATACGTTGGTTTCACTCTATTTTGAATAAAAACATAAACATATATTTATTTATTTATTGTTGAAATTATAAATGTTGTACTTGTTGACATAGAAATTTATTGATTTTTCGATTAGGTATTTTGATGAATATTAGAATGGAACCTCCAAAGTATTATAATGAAATTAACTTAATCTCATTCAAGTTAACAAAAATCTTAATTCTTTCAAACTTCTAAAAGAGACTTCATGTTAATAAAAAGATTAATGTTGATATATATTGTACAACAAAGATAAAAAGATTTTCTTTAACAAATAGTTTTTTGCAATTATTGAAACTATTTTTTTAAATTGACTACTTTAAAATAGAAAACCAAAAAATTTAACTTGAGTTATAATATTTTTGAGCAAACATTTTATGCATCAATGTGAGTTTATTCAACACTTACTAAATGTCACGAAAGTGGCTGCTTGTTATCTTCTAGAGAATTAACTGCTTATAACACTTTCAAGGAACTAATTTCAATAACTAAAGGTATTTTATAAACTGACCTTATTATGATGCAAAACACCATAAAGAAAATGACACTCTTTCCGTGTAAAAGTAATTCATGTCGTATTTGTCAGTTTTATCATGGCGTTGTTGTACTTTTCACAAATAGAAAGTTTAGGAATGATGATAAATATAACAATAGTGTAGATTTATTTTTGCATAAAATATTCTGATGTATCTTCTTACTTTTGCCTCTTTCATATATATAAATACTAAAATAAAATTTGCTTGAGTATCGGTTCTCTTTTTTAACAATTATATCTCAATATTGTGTATTATTACTATTTCTTTTTCAGAAAAAAATGTATTATACGCTAGTTTCACTCTATTTTGAATAACAATATGAATATTTATTTATTTATTTTTTGTTGAAATTATAAATGTTGTACTTGTTGATGTAGAAATTTTTTGATTTTTCTATTATGTATTTTTTTGAATACTAGAATGGAAGCTCCAAATTATTAGAATAAAATTAACTTAATCTCATTCATTCTTAACAAAACTCTTAATTCTTTAAAATTTCTAAAAGAGACTTGATGTGAATAAAAAAGGTTAACATTGATATATATTGTACAACAAAGACAAAAAGATTTCTTTAACAAATAATTCTTTTGCAATTATTGAAACTATTTTTTTAAATTGACTACTTTAAAATAGAAAACCAAATAACTTTAACTTGAGTTATAATATTTTTGAGCAAACATTTTATGCATCAATGTGAGTTTATTCAACACTTACTAAATGTCACAAAAGTGGATGCTTGTTATCCTCTAGAGAAATTAACTACTAATAACACTTACAACGAACTAATTATAATAATTAAAAGAACTCTATAAATTGACCTTATTATGATGAAAAACACTATAAAGAAAATGACACTCTTTCCGTGTAAAAGTAATTCGTGTCATATTTGTCAATTTTATCATGGCGTTGTTGTACTTTTCACAAAGAGAAAGATTAGGAATGATGATAAATATAACAATAGTGTAGATTTCTTTTTGCATAAAATAATCGATGTATCTTCTTACTTTTGCTTCTTTCATATATATATAAATACTAAAATTAAATTTGCTTGAGTTTGGGTTTTTCTTTTTTTAACAATTATATCTCAATATTGTGTATTATTACTATTTACTTTTCAGAATAAAATCTTATTATACGGGGTTTCACTCTATTTTGAATAAAAACATGAATATTTATTTATTTATTTTTTGTTGAAATTATAAACGTTGTACTTGTTGACATAGAAACTTTTTGATTTTGTTATTAGGTATTTTTTTTGAATATTAGAATGCAACCTCCAAATTATTAGAAAGAAATTAGTTTAATCTCATTCATGTTAACAAAACTCTTAATTATTTAAAATTTCTAAACGAGACTTGATGTTAAAAAAAAAGGTTAACATTGATATATATTGTACAACAAAGAAAAAAAGAATTTTTTAACAAATAAATTTTTTGCATTTATTTAAACTATTTTTTTAAATTGACTACTTTAAAATAGTAAACCAAAAATCTTTAATTTGAGTTATAATATTTTTGAGCAAACATTTTATGCATCAATGTGAGTTTATTCAACACTTACTAAATGTCACAAAAGTGGCTTCTTGTTATCTTCTAGAGAAATTAACTACTTATAACACTTATAATGAACTAATTATAATAACTAAAAGTATTCTATAAATTGACCTTATTATGATGAAAAACAATATAAGAAAATGACACTCTTTCCGTGTAAAAGTAATTCGTGTCATATTTGTCAATTTTATCATGGCGTTGTAAAAACATAAATATTTAACTTGAGTTATAATATTTTTGAGCAAACTTTTATGCATCAATGTGAGTTTATTCAACACTTACTAAATGTCACAAAAGTGGCTGCTTGTTATCTTCTAGAGAAATTAACTACTTATAACACTTACAAGGAACTAATTTTAATAACTAAAAGTATTTTATCAACTGACCTTATTATGTTAAAAAAAACACCATAAAGAAAATGACACTCTTTCCGTGTAAAAGTAATTCATGTCATATTTGTTAATTTTATCATGGCGTTGTTGTACTTTTCACAAAGAGAAAGTTTAGGAATTATGATAAATATAACAATAGTGTAGATTTATTTTTGCATAAAATATTCTGATGTATCTTCTTACTTTTGCTTCTTTCATATATATAAATACTAAAATAAAATTTGCTTGAGTAACGGTTCTCTTTTTTTAACAATTATATCTCAAAATTGTGTATTATTACTATTTCTTTTTCAGAATAAAAAAAACTCATTATACGCTAGTTCCACTCTATTTTGAATAAAAATATGAATATATATTTAATTATTTTTTGTTGAAATTATTAATGTTGTACTTGTTGATGTAGAAATTTTTTGATTTTTTGATTAGGTATTTTTTTGAATACTAGAATGGAAGCTCCAAATTATTAGAATAAAATTAACTTAATCTCATTCATGTTAACAAAACTCTTAATTCTTTAAAATTTCTAAAAGAGACTTGATGTTAATAAAAAAGGTTAACGTTGATATTTATTGTACAACAAAGATAAAAAGATTTCTTTAACAAATAATTTTTTTGCAATTATTGAAACTATTTTTTTAAATTGACTACTTTAAAATAGAAAACCTAAAAGCTTTAACTTGAGTTATAATATTTTTGAGCAAACATTTTATGCATCAATGTGAGTTTATTCAACACTTACTAAATGTCACAAAAGTGGCTGCTTATTATCTTCTAGAGAGATTAACTACTTATTAAACTTACAAGGAACTAATTATAATAACTAAAAGTATTCTTTAAATTGACCTTATTATGATGAAAAACACCATAAAGAAAATGACACTCTTTCCGTGTAACAGTAATTCATGTCATATTTGTCAATTTTATTATGCCACTGTTTTCCTTTTCATAAAGAGAAAGTTTAGGAATGATGATAAATACAACAATAGTGTAGATTTCTTTTTGCATAAAATAATCTGATGTTTCTTCTTATTTTTGCTTCCTTCATATATATAAATACTAAAGTAAAATTTGTTTGAGTAACGGTTCTTTTTTTTAAACAATTATATCTCAATATTGTATATTTTTACTATTTTTGTTTCAGAATAAAAACATATTATACGTTGGTTTCACTCTATTTTGAATAAAAACATAAACATATATTTATTTATTTATTGTTGAAATTATAAATGTTGTACTTGTTGACATAGAAATTTATTGATTTTTCGATTAGGTATTTTGTTGAATATTAGAATGGAACCTCCAAAGTATTATAATGAAATTAACTTAATCTCATTCAAGTTAACAAAAATCTTAATTCTTTCAAACTTCTAAAAGAGACTTCATGTTAATAAAAAAGATTAATGTTGATATATATTGTACAACAAAGATAAAAAGATTTTCTTTAACAAATAGTTTTTTGCAATTATTGAAACTATTTTTTTAAATTGACTACTTTAAAATAGAAAACCAAAAAACTTTAACTTGAGTTATAATATTTTTGAGCAAACATTTTATGCATCAATGTGAGTTTATTCAACACTTACTAAATGTCACGAAACTGGCTGCTTGTTATCTTCTAGAGAATTAACTGCTTATAACACTTTCAAGGAACTAATTTCAATAACTAAAGGTATTTTATAAACTGACCTTATTATGATGCAAAACACCATAAAGAAAATGACACTCTTTCCGTGTAAAAGTAATTCATGTCGTATTTGTCAGTTTTATCATGGCGTTGTTGTACTTTTCACAAATAGAAAGTTTAGGAATGATGATAAATATAACAATAGTGTAGATTTATTTTTGCATAAAATATTCTGATGTATCTTCTTACTTTTGCCTCTTTCATATATATAAATACTAAAATAAAATTTGCTTGAGTATCGGTTCTCTTTTTTTAACAATTATATCTCAATATTGTGTATTATTACTATTTCTTTTTCAGAAAAAAATGTATTATACGCTAGTTTCACTCTATTTTGAATAACAATATGAATATTTATTTATTTATTTTTTGTTGAAATTATAAATGTTGTACTTGTTGATGTAGAAATTTTTTGATTTTTCTATTATGTATTTTTTTGAATACTAGAATGGAAGCTCCAAATTATTAGAATAAAATTAACTTAATCTCATTCATTCTTAACAAAACTCTTAATTCTTTAAAATTTCTAAAAGAGACTTGATGTGAATAAAAAAGGTTAACATTGATATATATTGTACAACAAAGACAAAAAGATTTCTTTAACAAATAATTCTTTTGCAATTATTGAAACTATTTTTTTTAAATTGACTACTTTAAAATAGAAAACCAAATAACTTTAACTTGAGTTATAATATTTTTGAGCAAACATTTTATGCATCAATGTGAGTTTATTCAACACTTACTAAATGTCACAAAAGTGGATGCTTGTTATCCTCTAGAGAAATTAACTACTAATAACACTTACAACGAACTAATTATAATAATTAAAAGAACTCTATAAATTGACCTTATTATGATGAAAAACACTATAAAGAAAATGACACTCTTTCCGTGTAAAAGTAATTCGTGTCATATTTGTCAATTTTATCATGGCGTTGTTGTACTTTTCACAAAGAGAAAGATTAGGAATGATGATAAATATAACAATAGTGTAGATTTCTTTTTGCATAAAATAATCGATGTATCTTCTTACTTTTGCTTCTTTCATATATATATAAATACTAAAATTAAATTTGCTTGAGTTTGGGTTTTTCTTTTTTTAACAATTATATCTCAATATTGTGTATTATTACTATTTACTTTTCAGAATAAAATCTTATTATACGGGGTTTCACTCTATTTTGAATAAAAACATGAATATTTATTTATTTATTTTTTGTTGAAATTATAAACGTTGTACTTGTTGACATAGAAACTTTTTGATTTTGTTATTAGGTATTTTTTTTGAATATTAGAATGCAACCTCCAAATTATTAGAAAGAAATTAGTTTAATCTCATTCATGTTAACAAAACTCTTAATTATTTAAAATTTCTAAACGAGACTTGATGTTAAAAAAAAAGGTTAACATTGATATATATTGTACAACAAAGAAAAAAAGAATTTTTTTAACAAATAAATTTTTTGCATTTATTTAAACTATTTTTTTAAATTGACTACTTTAAAATAGTAAACCAAAAATCTTTAATTTGAGTTATAATATTTTTGAGCAAACATTTTATGCATCAATGTGAGTTTATTCAACACTTACTAAATGTCACAAAAGTGGCTTCTTGTTATCTTCTAGAGAAATTAACTACTTATAACACTTATAATGAACTAATTATAATAACTAAAAGTATTCTATAAATTGACCTTATTATGATGAAAAACAATATAAAGAAAATGACACTCTTTCCGTGTAAAAGTAATTCGTGTCATATTTGTCAATTTTATCATGGCGTTGTAAAAACATAAATATTTAACTTGAGTTATAATATTTTTGAGCAAACTATTTATGCATCAATGTGAGTTTATTCAACACTTACTAAATGTCACAAAAGTGGCTGCTTGTTATCTTCTAGAGAAATTAACTACTTATAACACTTACAAGGAACTAATTTTAATAACTAAAAGTATTTTATCAACTGACCTTATTATGTTAAAAAAAACACCATAAAGAAAATGACACTCTTTCCGTGTAAAAGTAATTCATGTCATATTTGTTAATTTTATCATGGCGTTGTTGTACTTTTCACAAAGAGAAAGTTTAGGAATTATGATAAATAGAACAATAGTGTAGATTTATTTTTGCATAAAATATTCTGATGTATCTTCTTACTTTTGCTTCTTTCATATATATAAATACTAAAATAAAATTTGCTTGAGTAACGGTTCTATTTTTTTAACAATTATATCTCAAAATTGTGTATTATTACTATTTCTTTTTCAGAATAAAAAAAACTCATTATACGCTAGTTCCACTCTATTTTGAATAAAAATATGAATATATATTTAATTATTTTTTGTTGAAATTATTAATGTTGTACTTGTTGATGTAGAAATTTTTTGATTTTTTGATTAGGTATTTTTTTGAATACTAGAATGGAAGCTCCAAATTATTAGAATAAAATTAACTTAATCTCATTCATGTTAACAAAACTCTTAATTCTTTAAAATTTCTAAAAGAGACTTGATGTTAATAAAAAAGGTTAACGTTGATATTTATTGTACAACAAAGATAAAAAGATTTCTTTAACAAATAATTTTTTTGCAATTATTGAAACTATTTTTTAAATTGACTACTTTAAAATAGAAAACCTAAAAGCTTTAACTTGAGTTATAATATTTTTGAGCAAACATTTTATGCATCAATGTGAGTTTATTCAACACTTACTAAATGTCACAAAAGTGGCTGCTTATTATCTTCTAGAGAGATTAACTACTTATTAAACTTACAAGGAACTAATTATAATAACTAAAAGTATTCTTTAAATTGACCTTATTATGATGAAAAACACCATAAAGAAAATGACACTCTTTCCGTGTAACAGTAATTCATGTCATATTTGTCAATTTTATTATGCCACTGTTTTCCTTTTCATAAAGAGAAAGTTTAGGAATGATGATAAATACAACAATAGTGTAGATTTCTTTTTGCATAAAATAATCTGATGTTTCTTCTTATTTTTGCTTCCTTCATATATATAAATACTAAAGTAAAATTTGTTTGAGTAACGGTTCTCTTTTTTTAAACAATTATATCTCAATATTGTATATTTTTACTATTTTTGTTTCAGAATAAAAACATATTATACGTTGGTTTCACTCTATTTTGAATAAAAACATAAACATATATTTATTTATTTATTGTTGAAATTATAAATGTTGTACTTGTTGACATAGAAATTTATTGATTTTTCGATTAGGTATTTTGTTGAATATTAGAATGGAACCTCCAAAGTATTATAATGAAATTAACTTAATCTCATTCAAGTTAACAAAAATCTTAATTCTTTCAAACTTCTAAAAGAGACTTCATGTTAATAAAAAAGATTAATGTTGATATATATTGTACAACAAAGATAAAAAGATTTTCTTTAACAAATAGTTTTTTGCAATTATTGAAACTATTTTTTTAAATTGACTACTTTAAAATAGAAAACCAAAAAACATTAACTTGAGTTATAATATTTTTGAGCAAACATTTTATGCATCAATGTGAGTTTATTCAACACTTGCTAAATTTCACAAAAGTGGCTGCTTGTTATCTTCTAGAGAAATTAATTACTTATAACACTTACAAGGAACTAATTATAATAACTAAAAGTATTCTATAAATTGACCTTATTATGATGCAAAACACCATAAAGAAAATGACACTCTTTCCGTGTAAAAGTAATTCATGTCATATTTGTCAATTTTATCATGGCGTTGTTGTACTTTTCACAAAGAGAAAGTTTAGGAATGATGATAAATATAACAATAGTGTAGATTTATTTTTGCATAAAATAATCTGATGTATCTTCTTACTTTTGCTTCTTTCATATATATAAATACTAAAATAAAATTTGCTTGAGTAACGGTTCTCTTTTTTTAACAATTATATCTCAATATTGTGTATTATTACTATTTCTTTTTCAGAATAAAAAATTATACACTAGTTTCACTCTATTTTGAATAAAATGAATATATATTTATTTATTTTTTGTTGAAATTATAAATGTTGTACTTGTTGATGTAGAATTTTTTTGATTTTTTATTAGGTATTTTTTTGAATACTAGAATGGAACCTCCAAATTATTAGAATAAAATTAACTTAATCTCATTCATGTTAACAAATGATGTTAATAAAAAAGGTTACATTGATATATATTGTACAACAAAGACAAAAATTTTTTTTAACAAATAATTTTTTGCATTTATTGAAACTATTTTTTTAATTGACTACTTTAAAATAGAAAACCAAAAAACTTTAACTTGAGTTATAATATTTTTGAGCAAACATTTTATGCATCAATGTGAGTTTATTCAACACTTACTAAATGTCACAAAAGTGGCTGCTTGTTATCTTCTAGAGAAATTAACTACTTATAACACTTACAAGGAACTAATTAAATAACTAAAAGTATTCTATAAATTGACCTTATTATGATGAAAAACACCATAAAGAAAATGACACTCTTTCCGTGTAAAAGTAATTCGTGTCATATTTGTCAATTTTATCATGGCGTTGTTGTACTTTTCACAAAGAGAAAGTTTAGGAATGATGATAAATATAACAATAGTGTAGATTTCTTTTTGCATAAAATAATATGATGTTTCTTCTTACTTTTGCTTCTTGCATATATATAAATACTAAAATAAAATTTGCTTGAGTAACGGTTCTCTTTTTTTAACAATTATATCTCAATATTGTGTATTATTACTATTTCTTTTTCAGAATAAAAACTTATTATACGCGAGTTTCACTCTATTTTGAATAAAAATATGAATATATATTTATTTATTTTGTTGAAATTATAAATGTTGTACTTGTTGACGTAGAATTTTTTTGATTTTTTTATTAGGTATTTTTTTGAATATTAGAATGGAACCTCCAAATTATTAGAATGAAATTAACTTAATCTCATTCATGTTAACAAAACTCTTATTTATTAAAATTTCTAAACGAGACTTGATGTTAATAAAAAAGGTTAACATTGATATATATTGTACAACAAAGAAAAAAGAATTTTTTAACAAATAAATTTTTGCATTTATTTAAACTATTTTTTTAAATTGACTACTTTAAAATAGTAAACCAAAAAACTTTAACTTGAGTTATAATATTTTTGAGCAAACATTTTATGCATCAATGTGAGTTTATTCAACACTTACTAAATGTCACAAAAGTGGCTGCTTGTTATCTTCTAGAGAAATTAACTACTTAAAACACTTACAAGGAACTAATTATAATAACTAAAAGTATTTTATAAATTGACCTTATTATGATGAAAAACACTATAAAGAAAATGACACTCTTTCCGTGTAAAAGTAATTCGTGTCATATTTGTCAATTTTATCATGGCGTTGTTGTACTTTTCACAAAGAGAAAGTTTAGGAATGATGATAAATATAACAATAGTGTAGATTTCTTTTTGCATAAAATAATCGATGTATCTTCTTACTTTTGCTTCTTTCATATATATATAAATACTAAAATAAAATTTGCTTGAGTATCGGTTCTCTTTTTTTAACAATTATATCTCAAAATTGTGTATTATTACTATTTACTTTTCACTCTATTTTGAATAAAAACATGAATATTTATTTATTTAATTTTGTTGAAATTATAAACGTTGTACTTGTTGACGTAGAAATTTTTGATTTTGTTAAGGTATTTTTTTGAAATTAGAAAGCAACCTCCAAATTATTAGAAAGAAATTAATTTAATCTCATTCATATTAACAAAACTCTTAATTCTTTAAAATTTCTAAACGAGACTTGATGTTATAAAAAAGGTTAACATTGATATATATTGTACAACAAAGAAAAAAAGAATTTTTTTAACAAATAAATTTTTTACATTTATTAAACTATTTTTTTTAAATTTACTACTTTAAAATAGTAAACCAAAATCTTTAACTTGAGCTATAATATTTTTGAGCAAACATTTTATGCATCAATGTGAGTATATTCAACACTTACTAAATGTCACAAAAGTGGCTTCTTGTTATCTTCTAGAGAAATTAACTACTTATAACACTTATAATGAACTAATTATAATAACTAAAAGTATTCTATAAATTGACCTTATTATGATGAAAAACAATATAAAGAAAATGACACTCTTTCGGTGTAAAAGTAATTTGTGTCATATTTGTCAATTTTATCATGGCGTTGTAAAACATGAATATTTAACATGAGTTATAATATTTTTGAGCAAACATTTTATGCATCAATGTGAGTTTATTCAACACTTACTAAATGTCACAAAAGTGGCTGCTTGTTATCTTCTAGAGAAATTAACTACTTATAACACTTACAAGGAACTAATTTAATAACTAAATGTATTTTATAAACTGACCTTATTATGATAAAAAACACCATAAAGAAAATGACACTCTTTCCGTGTAAAAGTAATTCATGTCGTATTTGTCCGTTTTATCATGGCGTTGTTGTACTTTTCACAAATAGAAAGTTTAGGAGTGATGATAAATATAACAATAGTGTAGATTTATTTTTGCATAAATATTCTGATGTATCTTCTTACTTTTGCTTCTTTCATATATATAATACTAAATAAAATTTGCTTGAGTATCGGTTCTCTTTTTTAACATATATATCTCAATATGCCATTATTATCCTTTTCATAAAGAGAAAGTTTAGGAATGATGATAAATACAACAATAGTGTAGATTTCTTTTTGCATAAAATAATCTGATGTTTCTTCTTATTTTTGCTTCCTTCATATATATTAATACTAAAGTAAAATTTGTTTTGAGTAACGGTTCTCTTTTTTTAAACAATTATATCTCAATATTGTATATTTTTACTATTTTTGTTTTAGAATAAAAACATATTATACGTTGGTTTCACTCTATTTTGAATAAAAACATGAACATATATTTATTTATTTATTGTTGAAATTATAAATGTTGTACTTGTTGACCTAGAAATTTATTGATTTTTCGATTAGGTATTTTGTTGAACATTAGAGTGGAACCTCCAAAGTATTATAATGAAATTAACTTAATCTCATTCAAGTTAACAAAAATCTTAATTCTTTCAAATTTCTAAAAGAGACTTCATGTTAATAAAAAAGATTAATGTTGATATATATTGTACAACAAAGATAAAAAGATTTTCTTTAACAAATAATTTTTTTGCATTTAATGAAACTATTTTTAAAATTTATTTACTTTTGAGCAAACATTTTATGCATCAATGTATGTTTATCCAACACTTACTAAATGTCACGAAAATGGCTGCTTGTTATCTTCTAGAGAATTAACTGCTTATAACACTTTCAAGGAACTAATTTCAATAACTAAAAGTATTTTATAAACTGACCTTATTATGATGCAAAACACCATAAAGAAAATGACACTCTTTCCGTGTAAAAGTAATTCATGTCGTATTTGTCAGTTTTATCATGGCGTTGTTGTACTTTTCACAAATAGAAAGTTTAGGAATGATGATAAATATAACAATAGTGTAGATTTATTTTTGCATAAAATATTCTGATGTATCTTCTTACTTTTGCCTCTTTCATATATATAAATACTAAAATAAAATTTGCTTGAGTATCGGTTCTCTTTTTTTAACAATTATATCTCAATATTGTGTATTATTACTATTTCTTTTTCAGAATAAAAACTTATTATACGCTAGTTTCACTCTATTTTGAATAACAATATGAATATTTATTTATTTATTTTTTGTTGAAATTATAAATGTTGTACTTGTTGATGTAGAATTTTTTTGATTTTTCTATTAGGTATTTTTTTGAATACTAGAATGGAAGCTCTAAATTATTAGAATAAAATTAACTTAATCTCATTCATGTTAACAAAACTCTTAATTCTATAAAATTTCTAAAAGAGACTTGATGTGAATAAAAAGGTTAACGTTGATATATATTGTACAACAAAGACAAAAAGATTTCTTTAACAAATAATTCTTTTGCAATTATTGAAACTATTTTTTTAAATTGATTACTTTAAAATAGAAAACCAAAAAACTTTAACTTGAGTTATAATATTTTTGAGCAAACATTTTATGCATCAATGTGAGTTTATTCAACACTTACTAAATGTCACTAAAGTGGCTGCTTGTTATCTTCTAGAGAGATTAACTACTTATTACACTTACAAGGAACTAATTATAATAACTAAAAGTATTCTTTAAATTGACCTTATTATGATGAAAAACACCATAAAGAAAATGACACTCTTTCCGTGTAAAAGTAATTCATGTTATATTTGTCAATTTTATTCTAGCATTTTTATCCTTTTCATAAAGAGAAAGTTTAGGAATGATGATAAATACAACAATAGTGTAGATTTCGTTTTGCATAAAATAATCTGATGTTCTTCTTATTTTTGCTTCCTGCATATATATAAATACTAAAGTAAAATTTGTTCGAGTAACGGTTCTCTTTTTTAAACAATTATATCTCAATATTGTATATTTTTACTATTTCTGTTTCAGAATAAAAACATATTATACGTTGGTTTCACTCTATTTTGAATAAAAACATGAATATATATTTATTTATTTATTGTTGAAATTATAAATGTTGTACTTGTTGACATAGAATTTTTTTGATTTTTTATTAGGTATTTTGTTGAATATTAGAATGGAACCTCTAATGTATTAGAATTAAACAGTTAACAAAAATCTTAATTCTTTCAAATTTCTAAAAGAGACTTGATGTTAATAAAAACGATTATTGTTGATATAAATTTGAACAACAAAGATAAAAATATTTTATTTAACAAATAGTTTTTTGCATTGATTGAAACTATTTTTTAAAATTTATTACTTTAAAGTAGAAAATCAAAAAACTTTAACTTGAGTTATAATATTTTTGAGCAAACATTTTATGCATCAATGTGAGTTTATTCAACACTTACTAAATGTCACAAAAGTGACTGCTTGTTATCTTCTAGAGAAATTAACTACTTATAACACTTACAAGGAACTAATTTTAATAACTAAAAGTATTTTATCAACTGACCTTATTATGATAAAAAAAACACCATAAAGAAAATGACACTCTTTCCGTGTAACAGTAATTCATGTCATATTTGTCAATTTTATTATGCTACTGTTTTCCTTTTCATAAAGAGAAAGTTTAGGAATGATGATAAATACATTAATAGTGTAGATTTCTTTTTGCATAAAATAATCTGATGTTTCTTCTTATTTTTGCTTCCTTCATATATATTAATACTAAAGTAAAATTTGTTTTGAGTAACGGTTCTCTTTTTTTAAACAATTATATCTCAATATTGTATATTTTTACTATTTTTGTTTTAGAATAAAAACATATTATACGTTGGTTTCACTCTATTTTGAATAAAAACATGAACATATATTTATTTATTTATTGTTGAAATTATAAATGTTGTACTTGTTGACCTAGAAATTTATTGATTTTTCGATTAGGTATTTTGTTGAACATTAGAGTGGAACCTCCAAAGTATTATAATGAAATTAACTTAATCTCATTCAAGTTAACAAAAATCTTAATTCTTTCAAATTTCTAAAAGAGACTTCATGTTAATAAAAAAGATTAATGTTGATATATATTGTACAACAAAGATAAAAAGATTTTCTTTAACAAATAATTTTTTGCATTTAATGAAACTATTTTTAAAATTTATTTACTTTTGAGCAAACATTTTATGCATCAATGTATGTTTATCCAACACTTACTAAATGTCACGAAAATGGCTGCTTGTTATCTTCTAGAGAATTAACTGCTTATAACACTTTCAAGGAACTAATTTCAATAACTAAAAGTATTTTATAAACTGACCTTATTATGATGCAAAACACCATAAAGAAAATGACACTCTTTCCGTGTAAAAGTAATTCATGTCGTATTTGTCAGTTTTATCATGGCGTTGTTGTACTTTTCACAAATAGAAAGTTTAGGAATGATGATAAATATAACAATAGTGTAGATTTATTTTTGCATAAAATATTCTGATGTATCTTCTTACTTTTGCCTCTTTCATATATATAAATACTAAAATAAAATTTGCTTGAGTATCGGTTCTCTTTTTTTAACAATTATATCTCAATATTGTGTATTATTACTATTTCTTTTTCAGAATAAAAACTTATTATACGCTAGTTTCACTCTATTTTGAATAACAATATGAATATTTATTTATTTATTTTTTGTTGAAATTATAAATGTTGTACTTGTTGATGTAGAATTTTTTTGATTTTTCATTTAGGTATTTTTTTGAATACTAGAATGGAAGCTCTAAATTATTAGAATAAAATTAACTTAATCTCATTCATGTTAACAAAACTCTTAATTCTATAAAATTTCTAAAAGAGACTTGATGTGAATAAAAAGGTTAACGTTGATATATATTGTACAACAAAGACAAAAAGATTTCTTTAACAAATAATTCTTTGCAATTATTGAAACTATTTTTTTAAATTGATTACTTTAAAATAGAAAACCAAAAAACTTTAACTTGAGTTATAATATTTTTGAGCAAACATTTTATGCATCAATGTGAGTTTATTCAACACTTACTAAATGTCACTAAAGTGGCTGCTTGTTATCTTCTAGAGAGATTAACTACTTATTACACTTACAAGGAACTAATTATAATAACTAAAAGTATTCTTTAAATTGACCTTATTATGATGAAAAACACCATAAAGAAAATGACACTCTTTCCGTGTAAAAGTAATTCATGTTATATTTGTCAATTTTATTCTAGCATTTTTATCCTTTTCATAAAGAGAAAGTTTAGGAATGATGATAAATACAACAATAGTGTAGATTTCGTTTTGCATAAAATAATCTGATGCTTCTTCTTATTTTTGCTTCCTGCTTATATATAAATACTAAAGTAAAATTTGTTCGAGTAACGGTTCTCTTTTTTTAAACAATTATATCTCAATATTGTATATTTTTACTATTTCTGTTTCAGAATAAAAACATATTATACGTTGGTTTCACTCTATTTTGAATAAAAACATGAATATATATTTATTTATTTATTGTTGAAATTATAAATGTTGTACTTGTTGACATAGAATTTTTTGATTTTTTTATTAGGTATTTTGTTGAATATTAGAATGGAACCTCTAATGTATTAGAATTAAACAGTTAACAAAAATCTTAATTCTTTCAAATTTCTAAAAGAGACTTGATGTTAATAAAAACGATTATTGTTGATATAAATTTGAACAACAAAGATAAAAATATTTTATTTAACAAATAGTTTTTTGCATTGATTGAAACTATTTTTTAAAATTTATTACTTTAAAGTAGAAAATCAAAAAACTTTAACTTGAGTTATAATATTTTTGAGCAAACATTTTATGCATCAATGTGAGTTTATTCAACACTTACTAAATGTCACAAAAGTGACTGCTTGTTATCTTCTAGAGAAATTAACTACTTATAACACTTACAAGGAACTAATTTTAATAACTAAAAGTATTTTATCAACTGACCTTATTATGATAAAAAAAACACCATAAAGAAAATGACACTCTTTCCGTGTAACAGTAATTCATGTCATATTTGTCAATTTTATTATGCTACTGTTTTCCTTTTCATAAAGAGAAAGTTTAGGAATGATGATAAATACATTAATAGTGTAGATTTCTTTTTGCATAAAATAATCTGATGTTTCTTCTTATTTTTGCTTCCTTCATATATATTAATACTAAAGTAAAATTTGTTTTGAGTAACGGTTCTCTTTTTTTAAACAATTATATCTCAATATTGTATATTTTTACTATTTTTGTTTTAGAATAAAAACATATTATACGTTGGTTTCACTCTATTTTGAATAAAAACATGAACATATATTTATTTATTTATTGTTGAAATTATAAATGTTGTACTTGTTGACCTAGAAATTTATTGATTTTTCGATTAGGTATTTTGTTGAACATTAGAGTGGAACCTCCAAAGTATTATAATGAAATTAACTTAATCTCATTCAAGTTAACAAAAATCTTAATTCTTTCAAATTTCTAAAAGAGACTTCATGTTAATAAAAAAGATTAATGTTGATATATATTGTACAACAAAGATAAAAAGATTTTCTTTAACAAATAATTTTTTTGCATTTAATGAAACTATTTTTAAAATTTATTTACTTTTGAGCAAACATTTTATGCATCAATGTATGTTTATCCAACACTTACTAAATGTCACGAAAATGGCTGCTTGTTATCTTCTAGAGAATTAACTGCTTATAACACTTTCAAGGAACTAATTTCAATAACTAAAAGTATTTTATAAACTGACCTTATTATGATGCAAAACACCATAAAGAAAATGACACTCTTTCCGTGTAAAAGTAATTCATGTCGTATTTGTCAGTTTTATCATGGCGTTGTTGTACTTTTCACAAATAGAAAGTTTAGGAATGATGATAAATATAACAATAGTGTAGATTTATTTTTGCATAAAATATTCTGATGTATCTTCTTACTTTTGCCTCTTTCATATATATAAATACTAAAATAAAATTTGCTTGAGTATCGGTTCTCTTTTTTTAACAATTATATCTCAATATTGTGTATTATTACTATTTCTTTTTCAGAATAAAAACTTATTATACGCTAGTTTCACTCTATTTTGAATAACAATATGAATATTTATTTATTTATTTTTTGTTGAAATTATAAATGTTGTACTTGTTGATGTAGAATTTTTTTGATTTTTCTATTAGGTATTTTTTTGAATACTAGAATGGAAGCTCTAAATTATTAGAATAAAATTAACTTAATCTCATTCATGTTAACAAAACTCTTAATTCTTTAAAATTTCTAAAAGAGACTTGATGTGAATAAAAAGGTTAACGTTGATATATATTGTACAACAAAGACAAAAAGATTTCTTTAACAAATAATTCTTTTGCAATTATTGAAACTATTTTTTAAATTGATTACTTTAAAATAGAAAACCAAAAAACTTTAACTTGAGTTATAATATTTTTGAGCAAACATTTTATGCATCAATGTGAGTTTATTCAACACTTACTAAATGTCACTAAAGTGGCTGCTTGTTATCTTCTAGAGAGATTAACTACTTATTACACTTACAAGGAACTAATTATAATAACTAAAAGTATTCTTTAAATTGACCTTATTATGATGAAAAACACCATAAAGAAAATGACACTCTTTCCGTGTAAAAGTAATTCATGTTATATTTGTCAATTTTATTCTAGCATTTTTATCCTTTTCATAAAGAGAAAGTTTAGGAATGATGATAAATACAACAATAGTGTAGATTTCGTTTTGCATAAAATAATCTGATGCTTCTTCTTATTTTTGCTTCCTGCTTATATATAAATACTAAAGTAAAATTTGTTCGAGTAACGGTTCTCTTTTTTTAAACAATTATATCTCAATATTGTATATTTTTACTATTTCTGTTTCAGAATAAAAACATATTATACGTTGGTTTCACTCTATTTTGAATAAAAACATGAATATATATTTATTTATTTATTGTTGAAATTATAAATGTTGTACTTGTTGACATAGAATTTTTTTGATTTTTTTATTAGGTATTTTGTTGAATATTAGAATGGAACCTCTAATGTATTAGAATTAAACAGTTAACAAAAATCTTAATTCTTTCAAATTTCTAAAAGAGACTTGATGTTAATAAAAACGATTATTGTTGATATAAATTTGAACAACAAAGATAAAAATATTTTATTTAACAAATAGTTTTTTGCATTGATTGAAACTATTTTTTAAAATTTATTACTTTAAAGTAGAAAATCAAAAAACTTTAACTTGAGTTATAATATTTTTGAGCAAACATTTTATGCATCAATGTGAGTTTATTCAACACTTACTAAATGTCACAAAAGTGACTGCTTGTTATCTTCTAGAGAAATTAACTACTTATAACACTTACAAGGAACTAATTTTAATAACTAAAAGTATTTTATCAACTGACCTTATTATGATAAAAAAAACACCATAAAGAAAATGACACTCTTTCCGTGTAAAAGTAATTCATGTCATATTTGTTAATTTTATCATGGCGTTGTTGTACTTTTCACAAAGAGAAAGTTTAGGAATGATGATAAATAGAACAATAGTGTAGATTTATTTTTGCATAAAATATTCTGATGTATCTTCTTACTTTTGCGTCTTTCATATATATAAATACTAAAATAAAATTTGCTTGAGTAACGGTTCACTTTTTTTAACAATTATATCTCAAAATTGTGTATTATTACTATTTCTTTTTCAAAATAAAAAAAAAACTCATTATACGCTAGTTTCACTCTATTTTGAATAAAAATATGAATATATTTAATTATTTTTTGTTGAAATTATTAATGTTGTACTTGTTGATGTAGAAATTTTTTGATTTTTTTATTAGGTATTTTTTTGAATACTAGAATGGAAGCTCCAAATTATTAGAATAAAATTTAACTTAATCTCATTCATGTTAACGAAACTCTTAATTCTTTAAAATTTCTAAAAGAGACTTGATGTTAATAAAAAAGGTTAACGTTGATATTTATTGTACAACAAAGATAAAAAGATTTCTTTAACAAATAATTTTTTTGCAATTATTGAAACTATTTATTTAAATTGACTACTTTAAAATAGAAAACCTAAAATCTTTAACTTGAGTTATAATATTTTTGAGCAAACATTTTATGCATCAATGTGAGTTTATTCAACACTTACTAAATGTCACAAAAGTGGCTGGTTATTATCTTCTAGAGAGATTAACTACTTATTAAACTTACAAGGAACTAATTATAATAACTAAAAGTATTCTTTAAATTGACCTTATTATGATGAAAAACACCATAAAGAAAATGACACTCTTTCCGTGTAACAGTAATTCATGTCATATTTGTCAATTTTATTATGCTACTGTTTTCCTTTTCATAAAGAGAAAGTTTAGGAATGATGATAAATACATTAATAGTGTAGATTTCTTTTTGCATAAAATAATCTGATGTTTCTTCTTATTTTTGCTTCCTTCATATATATTAATACTAAAGTAAAATTTGTTTGAGTAACGGTTCTCTTTTTTTAAACAATTATATCTCAATATTGTATATTTTTACTATTTTTGTTTTAGAATAAAAACATATTATACGTTGGTTTCACTCTATTTTGAATAAAAACATGAACATATATTTATTTATTTATTGTTGAAATTATAAATGTTGTACTTGTTGACCTAGAAATTTATTGATTTTTCGATTAGGTATTTTGTTGAACATTAGAGTGGAACCTCCAAAGTATTATAATGAAATTAACTTAATCTCATTCAAGTTAACAAAAATCTTAATTCTTTCAAATTTCTAAAAGAGACTTCATGTTAATAAAAAGATTAATGTTGATATATATTGTACAACAAAGATAAAAAGATTTTCTTTAACAAATAATTTTTTTGCATTTAATGAAACTATTTTTAAAATTTATTTACTTTTGAGCAAACATTTTATGCATCAATGTATGTTTATCCAACACTTACTAAATGTCACGAAAATGGCTGCTTGTTATCTTCTAGAGAATTAACTGCTTATAACACTTTCAAGGAACTAATTTCAATAACTAAAAGTATTTTATAAACTGACCTTATTATGATGCAAAACACCATAAAGAAAATGACACTCTTTCCGTGTAAAAGTAATTCATGTCGTATTTGTCAGTTTTATCATGGCGTTGTTGTACTTTTCACAAATAGAAAGTTTAGGAATGATGATAAATATAACAATAGTGTAGATTTATTTTTGCATAAAATATTCTGATGTATCTTCTTACTTTTGCCTCTTTCATATATAAATACTAAAATAAAATTTGCTTGAGTATCGGTTCTCTTTTTTTAACAATTATATCTCAATATTGTGTATTATTACTATTTCTTTTTCAGAATAAAAACTTATTATACGCTAGTTTCACTCTATTTTGAATAACAATATGAATATTTATTTATTTATTTTTTGTTGAAATTATAAATGTTGTACTTGTTGATGTAGAATTTTTTTGATTTTTCTATTAGGTATTTTTTTGAATACTAGAATGGAAGCTCTAAATTATTAGAATAAAATTAACTTAATCTCATTCATGTTAACAAAACTCTTAATTCTTTAAAATTTCTAAAAGAGACTTGATGTGAATAAAAAGGTTAACGTTGATATATATTGTACAACAAAGACAAAAAGATTTCTTTAACAAATAATTCTTTTGCAATTATTGAAACTATTTTTTTAAATTGATTACTTTAAAATAGAAAACCAAAAAACTTTAACTTGAGTTATAATATTTTTGAGCAAACATTTTATGCATCAATGTGAGTTTATTCAACACTTACTAAATGTCACTAAAGTGGCTGCTTGTTATCTTCTAGAGAGATTAACTACTTATTACACTTACAAGGAACTAATTATAATAACTAAAAGTATTCTTTAAATTGACCTTATTATGATGAAAAACACCATAAAGAAAATGACACTCTTTCCGTGTAAAAGTAATTCATGTTATATTTGTCAATTTTATTCTAGCATTTTTATCCTTTTCATAAAGAGAAAGTTTAGGAATGATGATAAATACAACAATAGTGTAGATTTCGTTTTGCATAAAATAATCTGATGCTTCTTCTTATTTTTGCTTCCTGCTTATATATAAATACTAAAGTAAAATTTGTTCGAGTAACGGTTCTCTTTTTTAAACAATTATATCTCAATATTGTATATTTTTACTATTTCTGTTTCAGAATAAAAACATATTATACGTTGGTTTCACTCTATTTTGAATAAAAACATGAATATATATTTATTTATTTATTGTTGAAATTATAAATGTTGTACTTGTTGACATAGAATTTTTTTGATTTTTTTTAGGTATTTTGTTGAATATTAGAATGGAACCTCTAATGTATTAGAATTAAACAGTTAACAAAATCTTAATTCTTTCAAATTTCTAAAAGAGACTTGATGTTAATAAAAACGATTATTGTTGATATAAATTTGAACAACAAAGATAAAAATATTTTATTTAACAAATAGTTTTTTGCATTGATTGAAACTATTTTTTAAAATTTATTACTTTAAAGTAGAAAATCAAAAAACTTTAACTTGAGTTATAATATTTTTGAGCAAACATTTTATGCATCAATGTGAGTTTATTCAACACTTACTAAATGTCACAAAAGTGACTGCTTGTTATCTTCTAGAGAAATTAACTACTTATAACACTTACAAGGAACTAATTTTAATAACTAAAAGTATTTTATCAACTGACCTTATTATGATAAAAAAAACACCATAAAGAAAATGACACTCTTTCCGTGTAAAAGTAATTCATGTCATATTTGTTAATTTTATCATGGCGTTGTTGTACTTTTCACAAAGAGAAAGTTTAGGAATGATGATAAATAGAACAATAGTGTAGATTTATTTTTGCATAAAATATTCTGATGTATCTTCTTACTTTTGCGTCTTTCATATATATAAATACTAAATAAAATTTGCTTGAGTAACGGTTCACTTTTTTTAACAATTATATCTCAAAATTGTGTATTATTACTATTTCTTTTCAAATAAAAAAAAACTCATTATACGCTAGTTTCACTCTATTTTGAATAAAATATGAATATATATTTAATTATTTTTTGTTGAAATTATTAATGTTGTACTTGTTGATGTAGAAATTTTTTGATTTTTTTATTAGGTATTTTTTTGAATACTAGAATGGAAGCTCCAAATTATTAGAATAAAATTTTAACTTAATCTCATTCATGTTAACGAAACTCTTAATTCTTTAAAATTTCTAAAAGAGACTTGATGTTAATAAAAAAGGTTAACGTTGATATTTATTGTACAACAAAGATAAAAAGATTTCTTTAACAAATAATTTTTTGCAATTATTGAAACTATTTATTTAAATTTATAATATTTTTGAGCAAACATTTTATGCATCAATGTGAGTTTATTCAACACTTACTAAATGTCACAAAAGTGGCTGGTTATTATCTTCTAGAGAGATTAACTACTTATTAAACTTACAAGGAACTAATTATAATAACTAAAAGTATTCTTTAAATTGACCTTATTATGATGAAAAACACCATAAAGAAAATGACACTCTTTCCGTGTAACAGTAATTCATGTCATATTTGTCAATTTTATTATGCTACTGTTTTCCTTTTCATAAAGAGAAAGTTTAGGAATGATGATAAATACATTAATAGTGTAGATTTCTTTTTGCATAAAATAATCTGATGTTTCTTCTTATTTTTGCTTCCTTCATATATATTAATACTAAAGTAAAATTTGTTTTGAGTAACGGTTCTCTTTTTTTAAACAATTATATCTCAATATTGTATATTTTTACTATTTTTTTTTAGAATAAAAACATATTATACGTTGGTTTCACTCTATTTTGAATAAAAACATGAACATATATTTATTTATTTATTGTTGAAATTATAAATGTTGTACTTGTTGACCTAGAAATTTATTGATTTTTCGATTAGGTATTTTGTTGAACATTAGAGTGGAACCTCCAAAGTATTATAATGAAATTAACTTAATCTCATTCAAGTTAACAAAAATCTTAATTCTTTCAAATTTCTAAAAGAGACTTCATGTTAATAAAAAGATTAATGTTGATATATATTGTACAACAAAGATAAAAAGATTTTCTTTAACAAATAATTTTTTTGCATTTAATGAAACTATTTTTAAAATTTATTTACTTTTGAGCAAACATTTTATGCATCAATGTATGTTTATCCAACACTTACTAAATGTCACGAAAATGGCTGCTTGTTATCTTCTAGAGAATTAACTGCTTATAACACTTTCAAGGAACTAATTTCAATAACTAAAAGTATTTTATAAACTGACCTTATTATGATGCAAAACACCATAAAGAAAATGACACTCTTTCCGTGTAAAAGTAATTCATGTCGTATTTGTCAGTTTTATCATGGCGTTGTTGTACTTTTCACAAATAGAAAGTTTAGGAATGATGATAAATATAACAATAGTGTAGATTTATTTTTGCATAAAATATTCTGATGTATCTTCTTACTTTTGCCTCTTTCATATATATAAATACTAAAATAAAATTTGCTTGAGTATCGGTTCTCTTTTTTAACAATTATATCTCAATATTGTGTATTATTACTATTTCTTTTTCAGAATAAAAACTTATTATACGCTAGTTTCACTCTATTTTGAATAACAATATGAATATTTATTTATTTATTTTTGTTGAAATTATAAATGTTGTACTTGTTGATGTAGAATTTTTTTGATTTTTCTATTAGGTATTTTTTTGAATACTAGAATGGAAGCTCTAAATTATTAGAATAAAATTAACTTAATCTCATTCATGTTAACAAAACTCTTAATTCTTTAAAATTTCTAAAAGAGACTTGATGTGAATAAAAAGGTTAACGTTGATATATATTGTACAACAAAGACAAAAAGATTTCTTTAACAAATAATTCTTTTGCAATTATTGAAACTATTTTTTTAAATTGATTACTTTAAAATAGAAAACCAAAAAACTTTAACTTGAGTTATAATATTTTTGAGCAAACATTTTATGCATCAATGTGAGTTTATTCAACACTTACTAAATGTCACTAAAGTGGCTGCTTGTTATCTTCTAGAGAGATTAACTACTTATTACACTTACAAGGAACTAATTATAATAACTAAAAGTATTCTTTAAATTGACCTTATTATGATGAAAAACACCATAAAGAAAATGACACTCTTTCCGTGTAAAAGTAATTCATGTCATATTTGTTAATTTTATCATGGCGTTGTTGTACTTTTCACAAAGAGAAAGTTTAGGAATGATGATAAATAGAACAATAGTGTAGATTTATTTTTGCATAAAATATTCTGATGTATCTTCTTACTTTTGCGTCTTTCATATATATAAATACTAAAATAAAATTTGCTTGAGTAACGGTTCTCTTTTTTTAACAATTATATCTCAAAATTGTGTATTATTACTATTTCTTTTTCAAAATAAAAAAAAAACTCATTATACGCTAGTTTCACTCTATTTTGAATAAAAATATGAATATATATTAATTATTTTTTGTTGAAATTATTAATGTTGTACTTGTTGATGTAGAAATTTTTTGATTTTTTTATTAGGTATTTTTTTGAATACTAGAATGGAAGCTCCAAATTATTAGAATAAAATTTAACTTAATCTCATTCATGTTAACGAAACTCTTAATTCTTTAAAATTTCTAAAAGAGACTTGATGTTAATAAAAAAGGTTAACGTTGATATTTATTGTACAACAAAGATAAAAAGATTTCTTTAACAAATAATTTTTTTGCAATTATTGAAACTATTTATTTAAATTGACTACTTTAAAATAGAAAACCTAAAATCTTTAACTTGAGTTATAATATTTTTGAGCAAACATTTTATGCATCAATGTGAGTTTATTCAACACTTACTAAATGTCACAAAAGTGGCTGGTTATTATCTTCTAGAGAGATTAACTACTTATTAAACTTACAAGGAACTAATTATAATAACTAAAAGTATTCTTTAAATTGACCTTATTATGATGAAAAACACCATAAAGAAAATGACACTCTTTCCGTGTAACAGTAATTCATGTCATATTTGTCAATTTTATTATGCTACTGTTTTCCTTTTCATAAAGAGAAAGTTTAGGAATGATGATAAATACATTAATAGTGTAGATTTCTTTTTGCATAAAATAATCTGATGTTTCTTCTTATTTTTGCTTCCTTCATATATATTAATACTAAAGTAAAATTTGTTTTGAGTAACGGTTCTCTTTTTTTAAACAATTATATCTCAATATTGTATATTTTTACTATTTTTTTTTTAGAATAAAAACATATTATACGTTGGTTTCACTCTATTTTGAATAAAAACATGAACATATATTTATTTATTTATTGTTGAAATTATAAATGTTGTACTTGTTGACCTAGAAATTTATTGATTTTTCGATTAGGTATTTTGTTGAACATTAGAGTGGAACCTCCAAAGTATTATAATGAAATTAACTTAATCTCATTCAAGTTAACAAAAATCTTAATTCTTTCAAATTTCTAAAAGAGACTTCATGTTAATAAAAAAGATTAATGTTGATATATATTGTACAACAAAGATAAAAAGATTTTCTTTAACAAATAATTTTTTTGCATTTAATGAAACTATTTTTAAAATTTATTTACTTTTGAGCAAACATTTTATGCATCAATGTATGTTTATCCAACACTTACTAAATGTCACGAAAATGGCTGCTTGTTATCTTCTAGAGAATTAACTGCTTATAACACTTTCAAGGAACTAATTTCAATAACTAAAAGTATTTTATAAACTGACCTTATTATGATGCAAAACACCATAAAGAAAATGACACTCTTTCCGTGTAAAAGTAATTCATGTCGTATTTGTCAGTTTTATCATGGCGTTGTTGTACTTTTCACAAATAGAAAGTTTAGGAATGATGATAAATATAACAATAGTGTAGATTTATTTTTGCATAAAATATTCTGATGTATCTTCTTACTTTTGCCTCTTTCATATATATAAATACTAAAATAAAATTTGCTTGAGTATCGGTTCTCTTTTTTTAACAATTATATCTCAATATTGTGTATTATTACTATTTCTTTTTCAGAATAAAAACTTATTATACGCTAGTTTCACTCTATTTTGAATAACAATATGAATATTTATTTATTTATTTTTTGTTGAAATTATAAATGTTGTACTTGTTGATGTAGAATTTTTTTGATTTTTCTATTAGGTATTTTTTTGAATACTAGAATGGAAGCTCTAAATTATTAGAATAAAATTAACTTAATCTCATTCATGTTAACAAAACTCTTAATTCTTTAAAATTTCTAAAAGAGACTTGATGTGAATAAAAAGGTTAACGTTGATATATATTGTACAACAAAGACAAAAAGATTTCTTTAACAAATAATTCTTTTGCAATTATTGAAACTATTTTTTTAAATTGATTTATTTTTGAGCAAACATTTTATGCATCAATGTGAGTTTATTCAACACTTACTAAATGTCACTAAAGTGGCTGCTTGTTATCTTCTAGAGAGATTAACTACTTATTACACTTACAAGGAACTAATTATAATAACTAAAAGTATTCTTTAAATTGACCTTATTATGATGAAAAACACCATAAAGAAAATGACACTCTTTCCGTGTAAAAGTAATTCATGTTATATTTGTCAATTTTATTCTAGCATTTTTATCCTTTTCATAAAGAGAAAGTTTAGGAATGATGATAAATACAACAATAGTGTAGATTTCGTTTTGCATAAAATAATCTGATGCTTCTTCTTATTTTTGCTTCCTGCTTATATATAAATACTAAAGTAAAATTTGTTCGAGTAACGGTTCTCTTTTTTTAAACAATTATATCTCAATATTGTATATTTTTACTATTTCTGTTTCAGAATAAAAACATATTATACGTTGGTTTCACTCTATTTTGAATAAAAACATGAATATATATTTATTTATTTATTGTTGAAATTATAAATGTTGTACTTGTTGACATAGAATTTTTTTGATTTTTTTATTAGGTATTTTGTTGAATATTAGAATGGAACCTCTAATGTATTAGAATTAAACAGTTAACAAAAATCTTAATTCTTTCAAATTTCTAAAAGAGACTTGATGTTAATAAAAACGATTATTGTTGATATAAATTTGAACAACAAAGATAAAAATATTTTATTTAACAAATAGTTTTTTGCATTGATTGAAACTATTTTTTAAAATTTATTACTTTAAAGTAGAAAATCAAAAAACTTTAACTTGAGTTATAATATTTTTGAGCAAACATTTTATGCATCAATGTGAGTTTATTCAACACTTACTAAATGTCACAAAAGTGACTGCTTGTTATCTTCTAGAGAAATTAACTACTTATAACACTTACAAGGAACTAATTTTAATAACTAAAAGTATTTTATCAACTGACCTTATTATGATAAAAAAAACACCATAAAGAAAATGACACTCTTTCCGTGTAAAAGTAATTCATGTCATATTTGTTAATTTTATCATGGCGTTGTTGTACTTTTCACAAAGAGAAAGTTTAGGAATGATGATAAATAGAACAATAGTGTAGATTTATTTTTGCATAAAATATTCTGATGTATCTTCTTACTTTTGCGTCTTTCATATATATAAATACTAAAATAAAATTTGCTTGAGTAACGGTTCACTTTTTTTAACAATTATATCTCAAAATTGTGTATTATTACTATTTCTTTTTCAAAATAAAAAAAAAACTCATTATACGCTAGTTTCACTCTATTTTGAATAAAAATATGAATATATATTTAATTATTTTTTGTTGAAATTATTAATGTTGTACTTGTTGATGTAGAAATTTTTTGATTTTTTTATTAGGTATTTTTTTGAATACTAGAATGGAAGCTCCAAATTATTAGAATAAAATTTTAACTTAATCTCATTCATGTTAACGAAACTCTTAATTCTTTAAAATTTCTAAAAGAGACTTGATGTTAATAAAAAAGGTTAACGTTGATATTTATTGTACAACAAAGATAAAAAGATTTCTTTAACAAATAATTTTTTTGCAATTATTGAAACTATTTATTTAAATTGACTACTTTAAAATAGAAAACCTAAAATCTTTAACTTGAGTTATAATATTTTTGAGCAAACATTTTATGCATCAATGTGAGTTTATTCAACACTTACTAAATGTCACAAAAGTGGCTGGTTATTATCTTCTAGAGAGATTAACTACTTATTAAACTTACAAGGAACTAATTATAATAACTAAAAGTATTCTTTAAATTGACCTTATTATGATGAAAAACACCATAAAGAAAATGACACTCTTTCCGTGTAACAGTAATTCATGTCATATTTGTCAATTTTATTATGCTACTGTTTTCCTTTTCATAAAGAGAAAGTTTAGGAATGATGATAAATACATTAATAGTGTAGATTTCTTTTTGCATAAAATAATCTGATGTTTCTTCTTATTTTTGCTTCCTTCATATATATTAATACTAAAGTAAAATTTGTTTTGAGTAACGGTTCTCTTTTTTTAAACAATTATATCTCAATATTGTATATTTTTACTATTTTTTTTTAGAATAAAAACATATTATACGTTGGTTTCACTCTATTTTGAATAAAAACATGAACATATATTTATTTATTTATTGTTGAAATTATAAATGTTGTACTTGTTGACCTAGAAATTTATTGATTTTTCGATTAGGTATTTTGTTGAACATTAGAGTGGAACCTCCAAAGTATTATAATGAAATTAACTTAATCTCATTCAAGTTAACAAAAATCTTAATTCTTTCAAATTTCTAAAAGAGACTTCATGTTAATAAAAAAGATTAATGTTGATATATATTGTACAACAAAGATAAAAAGATTTTCTTTAACAAATAATTTTTTTGCATTTAATGAAACTATTTTTAAAATTTATTTACTTTTGAGCAAACATTTTATGCATCAATGTATGTTTATCCAACACTTACTAAATGTCACGAAAATGGCTGCTTGTTATCTTCTAGAGAATTAACTGCTTATAACACTTTCAAGGAACTAATTTCAATAACTAAAAGTATTTTATAAACTGACCTTATTATGATGCAAAACACCATAAAGAAAATGACACTCTTTCCGTGTAAAAGTAATTCATGTCGTATTTGTCAGTTTTATCATGGCGTTGTTGTACTTTTCACAAATAGAAAGTTTAGGAATGATGATAAATATAACAATAGTGTAGATTTATTTTTGCATAAAATATTCTGATGTATCTTCTTACTTTTGCCTCTTTCATATATATAAATACTAAAATAAAATTTGCTTGAGTATCGGTTCTCTTTTTTTAACAATTATATCTCAATATTGTGTATTATTACTATTTCTTTTTCAGAATAAAAACTTATTATACGCTAGTTTCACTCTATTTTGAATAACAATATGAATATTTATTTATTTATTTTTTGTTGAAATTATAAATGTTGTACTTGTTGATGTAGAATTTTTTTGATTTTTCTATTAGGTATTTTTTTGAATACTAGAATGGAAGCTCTAAATTATTAGAATAAAATTAACTTAATCTCATTCATGTTAACAAAACTCTTAATTCTTTAAAATTTCTAAAAGAGACTTGATGTGAATAAAAAGGTTAACGTTGATATATATTGTACAACAAAGACAAAAAGATTTCTTTAACAAATAATTCTTTTGCAATTATTGAAACTATTTTTTTAAATTGATTACTTTAAAATAGAAAACCAAAAAACTTTAACTTGAGTTATAATATTTTTGAGCAAACATTTTATGCATCAATGTGAGTTTATTCAACACTTACTAAATGTCACTAAAGTGGCTGCTTGTTATCTTCTAGAGAGATTAACTACTTATTACACTTACAAGGAACTAATTATAATAACTAAAAGTATTCTTTAAATTGACCTTATTATGATGAAAAACACCATAAAGAAAATGACACTCTTTCCGTGTAAAAGTAATTCATGTTATATTTGTCAATTTTATTCTAGCATTTTTATCCTTTTCATAAAGAGAAAGTTTAGGAATGATGATAAATACAACAATAGTGTAGATTTCGTTTTGCATAAAATAATCTGATGCTTCTTCTTATTTTTGCTTCCTGCTTATATATAAATACTAAAGTAAAATTTGTTCGAGTAACGGTTCTCTTTTTTTAAACAATTATATCTCAATATTGTATATTTTTACTATTTCTGTTTCAGAATAAAAACATATTATACGTTGGTTTCACTCTATTTTGAATAAAAACATGAATATATATTTATTTATTTATTGTTGAAATTATAAATGTTGTACTTGTTGACATAGAATTTTTTTGATTTTTTTATTAGGTATTTTGTTGAATATTAGAATGGAACCTCTAATGTATTAGAATTAAACAGTTAACAAAAATCTTAATTCTTTCAAATTTCTAAAAGAGACTTGATGTTAATAAAAACGATTATTGTTGATATAAATTTGAACAACAAAGATAAAAATATTTTATTTAACAAATAGTTTTTTGCATTGATTGAAACTATTTTTTAAAATTTATTACTTTAAAGTAGAAAATCAAAAAACTTTAACTTGAGTTATAATATTTTTGAGCAAACATTTTATGCATCAATGTGAGTTTATTCAACACTTACTAAATGTCACAAAAGTGACTGCTTGTTATCTTCTAGAGAAATTAACTACTTATAACACTTACAAGGAACTAATTTTAATAACTAAAAGTATTTTATCAACTGACCTTATTATGATAAAAAAAACACCATAAAGAAAATGACACTCTTTCCGTGTAAAAGTAATTCATGTCATATTTGTTAATTTTATCATGGCGTTGTTGTACTTTTCACAAAGAGAAAGTTTAGGAATGATGATAAATAGAACAATAGTGTAGATTTATTTTTGCATAAAATATTCTGATGTATCTTCTTACTTTTGCGTCTTTCATATATATAAATACTAAAATAAAATTTGCTTGAGTAACGGTTCACTTTTTTTAACAATTATATCTCAAAATTGTGTATTATTACTATTTCTTTTTCAAAATAAAAAAAAAACTCATTATACGCTAGTTTCACTCTATTTTGAATAAAAATATGAATATATATTTAATTATTTTTTGTTGAAATTATTAATGTTGTACTTGTTGATGTAGAAATTTTTTGATTTTTTTATTAGGTATTTTTTTGAATACTAGAATGGAAGCTCCAAATTATTAGAATAAAATTTTAACTTAATCTCATTCATGTTAACGAAACTCTTAATTCTTTAAAATTTCTAAAAGAGACTTGATGTTAATAAAAAAGGTTAACGTTGATATTTATTGTACAACAAAGATAAAAAGATTTCTTTAACAAATAATTTTTTTGCAATTATTGAAACTATTTATTTAAATTGACTACTTTAAAATAGAAAACCTAAAATCTTTAACTTGAGTTATAATATTTTTGAGCAAACATTTTATGCATCAATGTGAGTTTATTCAACACTTACTAAATGTCACAAAAGTGGCTGGTTATTATCTTCTAGAGAGATTAACTACTTATTAAACTTACAAGGAACTAATTATAATAACTAAAAGTATTCTTTAAATTGACCTTATTATGATGAAAAACACCATAAAGAAAATGACACTCTTTCCGTGTAACAGTAATTCATGTCATATTTGTCAATTTTATTATGCTACTGTTTTCCTTTTCATAAAGAGAAAGTTTAGGAATGATGATAAATACATTAATAGTGTAGATTTCTTTTTGCATAAAATAATCTGATGTTTCTTCTTATTTTTGCTTCCTTCATATATATTAATACTAAAGTAAAATTTGTTTTGAGTAACGGTTCTCTTTTTTTAAACAATTATATCTCAATATTGTATATTTTTACTATTTTTTTTTTAGAATAAAAACATATTATACGTTGGTTTCACTCTATTTTGAATAAAAACATGAACATATATTTATTTATTTATTGTTGAAATTATAAATGTTGTACTTGTTGACCTAGAAATTTATTGATTTTTCGATTAGGTATTTTGTTGAACATTAGAGTGGAACCTCCAAAGTATTATAATGAAATTAACTTAATCTCATTCAAGTTAACAAAAATCTTAATTCTTTCAAATTTCTAAAAGAGACTTCATGTTAATAAAAAAGATTAATGTTGATATATATTGTACAACAAAGATAAAAAGATTTTCTTTAACAAATAATTTTTTTGCATTTAATGAAACTATTTTTAAAATTTATTTACTTTTGAGCAAACATTTTATGCATCAATGTATGTTTATCCAACACTTACTAAATGTCACGAAAATGGCTGCTTGTTATCTTCTAGAGAATTAACTGCTTATAACACTTTCAAGGAACTAATTTCAATAACTAAAAGTATTTTATAAACTGACCTTATTATGATGCAAAACACCATAAAGAAAATGACACTCTTTCCGTGTAAAAGTAATTCATGTCGTATTTGTCAGTTTTATCATGGCGTTGTTGTACTTTTCACAAATAGAAAGTTTAGGAATGATGATAAATATAACAATAGTGTAGATTTATTTTTGCATAAAATATTCTGATGTATCTTCTTACTTTTGCCTCTTTCATATATATAAATACTAAAATAAAATTTGCTTGAGTATCGGTTCTCTTTTTTTAACAATTATATCTCAATATTGTGTATTATTACTATTTCTTTTTCAGAATAAAAACTTATTATACGCTAGTTTCACTCTATTTTGAATAACAATATGAATATTTATTTATTTATTTTTTGTTGAAATTATAAATGTTGTACTTGTTGATGTAGAATTTTTTTGATTTTTCTATTAGGTATTTTTTTGAATACTAGAATGGAAGCTCTAAATTATTAGAATAAAATTAACTTAATCTCATTCATGTTAACAAAACTCTTAATTCTTTAAAATTTCTAAAAGAGACTTGATGTGAATAAAAAGGTTAACGTTGATATATATTGTACAACAAAGACAAAAAGATTTCTTTAACAAATAATTCTTTTGCAATTATTGAAACTATTTTTTTAAATTGATTACTTTAAAATAGAAAACCAAAAAACTTTAACTTGAGTTATAATATTTTTGAGCAAACATTTTATGCATCAATGTGAGTTTATTCAACACTTACTAAATGTCACTAAAGTGGCTGCTTGTTATCTTCTAGAGAGATTAACTACTTATTACACTTACAAGGAACTAATTATAATAACTAAAAGTATTCTTTAAATTGACCTTATTATGATGAAAAACACCATAAAGAAAATGACACTCTTTCCGTGTAAAAGTAATTCATGTTATATTTGTCAATTTTATTCTAGCATTTTTATCCTTTTCATAAAGAGAAAGTTTAGGAATGATGATAAATACAACAATAGTGTAGATTTCGTTTTGCATAAAATAATCTGATGCTTCTTCTTATTTTTGCTTCCTGCTTATATATAAATACTAAAGTAAAATTTGTTCGAGTAACGGTTCTCTTTTTTTAAACAATTATATCTCAATATTGTATATTTTTACTATTTCTGTTTCAGAATAAAAACATATTATACGTTGGTTTCACTCTATTTTGAATAAAAACATGAATATATATTTATTTATTTATTGTTGAAATTATAAATGTTGTACTTGTTGACATAGAATTTTTTTGATTTTTTTATTAGGTATTTTGTTGAATATTAGAATGGAACCTCTAATGTATTAGAATTAAACAGTTAACAAAAATCTTAATTCTTTCAAATTTCTAAAAGAGACTTGATGTTAATAAAAACGATTATTGTTGATATAAATTTGAACAACAAAGATAAAAATATTTTATTTAACAAATAGTTTTTTGCATTGATTGAAACTATTTTTTAAAATTTATTACTTTAAAGTAGAAAATCAAAAAACTTTAACTTGAGTTATAATATTTTTGAGCAAACATTTTATGCATCAATGTGAGTTTATTCAACACTTACTAAATGTCACAAAAGTGACTGCTTGTTATCTTCTAGAGAAATTAACTACTTATAACACTTACAAGGAACTAATTTTAATAACTAAAAGTATTTTATCAACTGACCTTATTATGATAAAAAAAACACCATAAAGAAAATGACACTCTTTCCGTGTAAAAGTAATTCATGTCATATTTGTTAATTTTATCATGGCGTTGTTGTACTTTTCACAAAGAGAAAGTTTAGGAATGATGATAAATAGAACAATAGTGTAGATTTATTTTTGCATAAAATATTCTGATGTATCTTCTTACTTTTGCGTCTTTCATATATATAAATACTAAAATAAAATTTGCTTGAGTAACGGTTCACTTTTTTTAACAATTATATCTCAAAATTGTGTATTATTACTATTTCTTTTTCAAAATAAAAAAAAAACTCATTATACGCTAGTTTCACTCTATTTTGAATAAAAATATGAATATATATTTAATTATTTTTTGTTGAAATTATTAATGTTGTACTTGTTGATGTAGAAATTTTTTGATTTTTTTATTAGGTATTTTTTTGAATACTAGAATGGAAGCTCCAAATTATTAGAATAAAATTTTAACTTAATCTCATTCATGTTAACGAAACTCTTAATTCTTTAAAATTTCTAAAAGAGACTTGATGTTAATAAAAAAGGTTAACGTTGATATTTATTGTACAACAAAGATAAAAAGATTTCTTTAACAAATAATTTTTTTGCAATTATTGAAACTATTTATTTAAATTGACTACTTTAAAATAGAAAACCTAAAATCTTTAACTTGAGTTATAATATTTTTGAGCAAACATTTTATGCATCAATGTGAGTTTATTCAACACTTACTAAATGTCACAAAAGTGGCTGGTTATTATCTTCTAGAGAGATTAACTACTTATTAAACTTACAAGGAACTAATTATAATAACTAAAAGTATTCTTTAAATTGACCTTATTATGATGAAAAACACCATAAAGAAAATGACACTCTTTCCGTGTAACAGTAATTCATGTCATATTTGTCAATTTTATTATGCTACTGTTTTCCTTTTCATAAAGAGAAAGTTTAGGAATGATGATAAATACATTAATAGTGTAGATTTCTTTTTGCATAAAATAATCTGATGTTTCTTCTTATTTTTGCTTCCTTCATATATATTAATACTAAAGTAAAATTTGTTTTGAGTAACGGTTCTCTTTTTTTAAACAATTATATCTCAATATTGTATATTTTTACTATTTTTTTTTTAGAATAAAAACATATTATACGTTGGTTTCACTCTATTTTGAATAAAAACATGAACATATATTTATTTATTTATTGTTGAAATTATAAATGTTGTACTTGTTGACCTAGAAATTTATTGATTTTTCGATTAGGTATTTTGTTGAACATTAGAGTGGAACCTCCAAAGTATTATAATGAAATTAACTTAATCTCATTCAAGTTAACAAAAATCTTAATTCTTTCAAATTTCTAAAAGAGACTTCATGTTAATAAAAAAGATTAATGTTGATATATATTGTACAACAAAGATAAAAAGATTTTCTTTAACAAATAATTTTTTTGCATTTAATGAAACTATTTTTAAAATTTATTTACTTTTGAGCAAACATTTTATGCATCAATGTATGTTTATCCAACACTTACTAAATGTCACGAAAATGGCTGCTTGTTATCTTCTAGAGAATTAACTGCTTATAACACTTTCAAGGAACTAATTTCAATAACTAAAAGTATTTTATAAACTGACCTTATTATGATGCAAAACACCATAAAGAAAATGACACTCTTTCCGTGTAAAAGTAATTCATGTCGTATTTGTCAGTTTTATCATGGCGTTGTTGTACTTTTCACAAATAGAAAGTTTAGGAATGATGATAAATATAACAATAGTGTAGATTTATTTTTGCATAAAATATTCTGATGTATCTTCTTACTTTTGCCTCTTTCATATATATAAATACTAAAATAAAATTTGCTTGAGTATCGGTTCTCTTTTTTTAACAATTATATCTCAATATTGTGTATTATTACTATTTCTTTTTCAGAATAAAAACTTATTATACGCTAGTTTCACTCTATTTTGAATAACAATATGAATATTTATTTATTTATTTTTTGTTGAAATTATAAATGTTGTACTTGTTGATGTAGAATTTTTTTGATTTTTCTATTAGGTATTTTTTTGAATACTAGAATGGAAGCTCTAAATTATTAGAATAAAATTAACTTAATCTCATTCATGTTAACAAAACTCTTAATTCTTTAAAATTTCTAAAAGAGACTTGATGTGAATAAAAAGGTTAACGTTGATATATATTGTACAACAAAGACAAAAAGATTTCTTTAACAAATAATTCTTTTGCAATTATTGAAACTATTTTTTTAAATTGATTACTTTAAAATAGAAAACCAAAAAACTTTAACTTGAGTTATAATATTTTTGAGCAAACATTTTATGCATCAATGTGAGTTTATTCAACACTTACTAAATGTCACTAAAGTGGCTGCTTGTTATCTTCTAGAGAGATTAACTACTTATTACACTTACAAGGAACTAATTATAATAACTAAAAGTATTCTTTAAATTGACCTTATTATGATGAAAAACACCATAAAGAAAATGACACTCTTTCCGTGTAAAAGTAATTCATGTTATATTTGTCAATTTTATTCTAGCATTTTTATCCTTTTCATAAAGAGAAAGTTTAGGAATGATGATAAATACAACAATAGTGTAGATTTCGTTTTGCATAAAATAATCTGATGCTTCTTCTTATTTTTGCTTCCTGCTTATATATAAATACTAAAGTAAAATTTGTTCGAGTAACGGTTCTCTTTTTTTAAACAATTATATCTCAATATTGTATATTTTTACTATTTCTGTTTCAGAATAAAAACATATTATACGTTGGTTTCACTCTATTTTGAATAAAAACATGAATATATATTTATTTATTTATTGTTGAAATTATAAATGTTGTACTTGTTGACATAGAATTTTTTTGATTTTTTTATTAGGTATTTTGTTGAATATTAGAATGGAACCTCTAATGTATTAGAATTAAACAGTTAACAAAAATCTTAATTCTTTCAAATTTCTAAAAGAGACTTGATGTTAATAAAAACGATTATTGTTGATATAAATTTGAACAACAAAGATAAAAATATTTTATTTAACAAATAGTTTTTTGCATTGATTGAAACTATTTTTTAAAATTTATTACTTTAAAGTAGAAAATCAAAAAACTTTAACTTGAGTTATAATATTTTTGAGCAAACATTTTATGCATCAATGTGAGTTTATTCAACACTTACTAAATGTCACAAAAGTGACTGCTTGTTATCTTCTAGAGAAATTAACTACTTATAACACTTACAAGGAACTAATTTTAATAACTAAAAGTATTTTATCAACTGACCTTATTATGATAAAAAAAACACCATAAAGAAAATGACACTCTTTCCGTGTAAAAGTAATTCATGTCATATTTGTTAATTTTATCATGGCGTTGTTGTACTTTTCACAAAGAGAAAGTTTAGGAATGATGATAAATAGAACAATAGTGTAGATTTATTTTTGCATAAAATATTCTGATGTATCTTCTTACTTTTGCGTCTTTCATATATATAAATACTAAAATAAAATTTGCTTGAGTAACGGTTCACTTTTTTTAACAATTATATCTCAAAATTGTGTATTATTACTATTTCTTTTTCAAAATAAAAAAAAAACTCATTATACGCTAGTTTCACTCTATTTTGAATAAAAATATGAATATATATTTAATTATTTTTTGTTGAAATTATTAATGTTGTACTTGTTGATGTAGAAATTTTTTGATTTTTTTATTAGGTATTTTTTTGAATACTAGAATGGAAGCTCCAAATTATTAGAATAAAATTTTAACTTAATCTCATTCATGTTAACGAAACTCTTAATTCTTTAAAATTTCTAAAAGAGACTTGATGTTAATAAAAAAGGTTAACGTTGATATTTATTGTACAACAAAGATAAAAAGATTTCTTTAACAAATAATTTTTTTGCAATTATTGAAACTATTTATTTAAATTGACTACTTTAAAATAGAAAACCTAAAATCTTTAACTTGAGTTATAATATTTTTGAGCAAACATTTTATGCATCAATGTGAGTTTATTCAACACTTACTAAATGTCACAAAAGTGGCTGGTTATTATCTTCTAGAGAGATTAACTACTTATTAAACTTACAAGGAACTAATTATAATAACTAAAAGTATTCTTTAAATTGACCTTATTATGATGAAAAACACCATAAAGAAAATGACACTCTTTCCGTGTAACAGTAATTCATGTCATATTTGTCAATTTTATTATGCTACTGTTTTCCTTTTCATAAAGAGAAAGTTTAGGAATGATGATAAATACATTAATAGTGTAGATTTCTTTTTGCATAAAATAATCTGATGTTTCTTCTTATTTTTGCTTCCTTCATATATATTAATACTAAAGTAAAATTTGTTTTGAGTAACGGTTCTCTTTTTTTAAACAATTATATCTCAATATTGTATATTTTTACTATTTTTTTTTTAGAATAAAAACATATTATACGTTGGTTTCACTCTATTTTGAATAAAAACATGAACATATATTTATTTATTTATTGTTGAAATTATAAATGTTGTACTTGTTGACCTAGAAATTTATTGATTTTTCGATTAGGTATTTTGTTGAACATTAGAGTGGAACCTCCAAAGTATTATAATGAAATTAACTTAATCTCATTCAAGTTAACAAAAATCTTAATTCTTTCAAATTTCTAAAAGAGACTTCATGTTAATAAAAAAGATTAATGTTGATATATATTGTACAACAAAGATAAAAAGATTTTCTTTAACAAATAATTTTTTTGCATTTAATGAAACTATTTTTAAAATTTATTTACTTTTGAGCAAACATTTTATGCATCAATGTATGTTTATCCAACACTTACTAAATGTCACGAAAATGGCTGCTTGTTATCTTCTAGAGAATTAACTGCTTATAACACTTTCAAGGAACTAATTTCAATAACTAAAAGTATTTTATAAACTGACCTTATTATGATGCAAAACACCATAAAGAAAATGACACTCTTTCCGTGTAAAAGTAATTCATGTCGTATTTGTCAGTTTTATCATGGCGTTGTTGTACTTTTCACAAATAGAAAGTTTAGGAATGATGATAAATATAACAATAGTGTAGATTTATTTTTGCATAAAATATTCTGATGTATCTTCTTACTTTTGCCTCTTTCATATATATAAATACTAAAATAAAATTTGCTTGAGTATCGGTTCTCTTTTTTTAACAATTATATCTCAATATTGTGTATTATTACTATTTCTTTTTCAGAATAAAAACTTATTATACGCTAGTTTCACTCTATTTTGAATAACAATATGAATATTTATTTATTTATTTTTTGTTGAAATTATAAATGTTGTACTTGTTGATGTAGAATTTTTTTGATTTTTCTATTAGGTATTTTTTTGAATACTAGAATGGAAGCTCTAAATTATTAGAATAAAATTAACTTAATCTCATTCATGTTAACAAAACTCTTAATTCTTTAAAATTTCTAAAAGAGACTTGATGTGAATAAAAAGGTTAACGTTGATATATATTGTACAACAAAGACAAAAAGATTTCTTTAACAAATAATTCTTTTGCAATTATTGAAACTATTTTTTTAAATTGATTACTTTAAAATAGAAAACCAAAAAACTTTAACTTGAGTTATAATATTTTTGAGCAAACATTTTATGCATCAATGTGAGTTTATTCAACACTTACTAAATGTCACTAAAGTGGCTGCTTGTTATCTTCTAGAGAGATTAACTACTTATTACACTTACAAGGAACTAATTATAATAACTAAAAGTATTCTTTAAATTGACCTTATTATGATGAAAAACACCATAAAGAAAATGACACTCTTTCCGTGTAAAAGTAATTCATGTTATATTTGTCAATTTTATTCTAGCATTTTTATCCTTTTCATAAAGAGAAAGTTTAGGAATGATGATAAATACAACAATAGTGTAGATTTCGTTTTGCATAAAATAATCTGATGCTTCTTCTTATTTTTGCTTCCTGCTTATATATAAATACTAAAGTAAAATTTGTTCGAGTAACGGTTCTCTTTTTTTAAACAATTATATCTCAATATTGTATATTTTTACTATTTCTGTTTCAGAATAAAAACATATTATACGTTGGTTTCACTCTATTTTGAATAAAAACATGAATATATATTTATTTATTTATTGTTGAAATTATAAATGTTGTACTTGTTGACATAGAATTTTTTTGATTTTTTTATTAGGTATTTTGTTGAATATTAGAATGGAACCTCTAATGTATTAGAATTAAACAGTTAACAAAAATCTTAATTCTTTCAAATTTCTAAAAGAGACTTGATGTTAATAAAAACGATTATTGTTGATATAAATTTGAACAACAAAGATAAAAATATTTTATTTAACAAATAGTTTTTTGCATTGATTGAAACTATTTTTTAAAATTTATTACTTTAAAGTAGAAAATCAAAAAACTTTAACTTGAGTTATAATATTTTTGAGCAAACATTTTATGCATCAATGTGAGTTTATTCAACACTTACTAAATGTCACAAAAGTGACTGCTTGTTATCTTCTAGAGAAATTAACTACTTATAACACTTACAAGGAACTAATTTTAATAACTAAAAGTATTTTATCAACTGACCTTATTATGATAAAAAAAACACCATAAAGAAAATGACACTCTTTCCGTGTAAAAGTAATTCATGTCATATTTGTTAATTTTATCATGGCGTTGTTGTACTTTTCACAAAGAGAAAGTTTAGGAATGATGATAAATAGAACAATAGTGTAGATTTATTTTTGCATAAAATATTCTGATGTATCTTCTTACTTTTGCGTCTTTCATATATATAAATACTAAAATAAAATTTGCTTGAGTAACGGTTCACTTTTTTTAACAATTATATCTCAAAATTGTGTATTATTACTATTTCTTTTTCAAAATAAAAAAAAAACTCATTATACGCTAGTTTCACTCTATTTTGAATAAAAATATGAATATATATTTAATTATTTTTTGTTGAAATTATTAATGTTGTACTTGTTGATGTAGAAATTTTTTGATTTTTTTATTAGGTATTTTTTTGAATACTAGAATGGAAGCTCCAAATTATTAGAATAAAATTTTAACTTAATCTCATTCATGTTAACGAAACTCTTAATTCTTTAAAATTTCTAAAAGAGACTTGATGTTAATAAAAAAGGTTAACGTTGATATTTATTGTACAACAAAGATAAAAAGATTTCTTTAACAAATAATTTTTTTGCAATTATTGAAACTATTTATTTAAATTGACTACTTTAAAATAGAAAACCTAAAATCTTTAACTTGAGTTATAATATTTTTGAGCAAACATTTTATGCATCAATGTGAGTTTATTCAACACTTACTAAATGTCACAAAAGTGGCTGGTTATTATCTTCTAGAGAGATTAACTACTTATTAAACTTACAAGGAACTAATTATAATAACTAAAAGTATTCTTTAAATTGACCTTATTATGATGAAAAACACCATAAAGAAAATGACACTCTTTCCGTGTAACAGTAATTCATGTCATATTTGTCAATTTTATTATGCTACTGTTTTCCTTTTCATAAAGAGAAAGTTTAGGAATGATGATAAATACATTAATAGTGTAGATTTCTTTTTGCATAAAATAATCTGATGTTTCTTCTTATTTTTGCTTCCTTCATATATATTAATACTAAAGTAAAATTTGTTTTGAGTAACGGTTCTCTTTTTTTAAACAATTATATCTCAATATTGTATATTTTTACTATTTTTTTTTAGAATAAAAACATATTATACGTTGGTTTCACTCTATTTTGAATAAAAACATGAACATATATTTATTTATTTATTGTTGAAATTATAAATGTTGTACTTGTTGACCTAGAAATTTATTGATTTTTCGATTAGGTATTTTGTTGAACATTAGAGTGGAACCTCCAAAGTATTATAATGAAATTAACTTAATCTCATTCAAGTTAACAAAAATCTTAATTCTTTCAAATTTCTAAAAGAGACTTCATGTTAATAAAAAAGATTAATGTTGATATATATTGTACAACAAAGATAAAAAGATTTTCTTTAACAAATAATTTTTTTGCATTTAATGAAACTATTTTTAAAATTTATTTACTTTTGAGCAAACATTTTATGCATCAATGTATGTTTATCCAACACTTACTAAATGTCACGAAAATGGCTGCTTGTTATCTTCTAGAGAATTAACTGCTTATAACACTTTCAAGGAACTAATTTCAATAACTAAAAGTATTTTATAAACTGACCTTATTATGATGCAAAACACCATAAAGAAAATGACACTCTTTCCGTGTAAAAGTAATTCATGTCGTATTTGTCAGTTTTATCATGGCGTTGTTGTACTTTTCACAAATAGAAAGTTTAGGAATGATGATAAATATAACAATAGTGTAGATTTATTTTTGCATAAAATATTCTGATGTATCTTCTTACTTTTGCCTCTTTCATATATATAAATACTAAAATAAAATTTGCTTGAGTATCGGTTCTCTTTTTTTAACAATTATATCTCAATATTGTGTATTATTACTATTTCTTTTTCAGAATAAAAACTTATTATACGCTAGTTTCACTCTATTTTGAATAACAATATGAATATTTATTTATTTATTTTTTGTTGAAATTATAAATGTTGTACTTGTTGATGTAGAATTTTTTTGATTTTTCTATTAGGTATTTTTTTGAATACTAGAATGGAAGCTCTAAATTATTAGAATAAAATTAACTTAATCTCATTCATGTTAACAAAACTCTTAATTCTTTAAAATTTCTAAAAGAGACTTGATGTGAATAAAAAGGTTAACGTTGATATATATTGTACAACAAAGACAAAAAGATTTCTTTAACAAATAATTCTTTTGCAATTATTGAAACTATTTTTTTAAATTGATTACTTTAAAATAGAAAACCAAAAAACTTTAACTTGAGTTATAATATTTTTGAGCAAACATTTTATGCATCAATGTGAGTTTATTCAACACTTACTAAATGTCACTAAAGTGGCTGCTTGTTATCTTCTAGAGAGATTAACTACTTATTACACTTACAAGGAACTAATTATAATAACTAAAAGTATTCTTTAAATTGACCTTATTATGATGAAAAACACCATAAAGAAAATGACACTCTTTCCGTGTAAAAGTAATTCATGTTATATTTGTCAATTTTATTCTAGCATTTTTATCCTTTTCATAAAGAGAAAGTTTAGGAATGATGATAAATACAACAATAGTGTAGATTTCGTTTTGCATAAAATAATCTGATGCTTCTTCTTATTTTTGCTTCCTGCTTATATATAAATACTAAAGTAAAATTTGTTCGAGTAACGGTTCTCTTTTTTTAAACAATTATATCTCAATATTGTATATTTTTACTATTTCTGTTTCAGAATAAAAACATATTATACGTTGGTTTCACTCTATTTTGAATAAAAACATGAATATATATTTATTTATTTATTGTTGAAATTATAAATGTTGTACTTGTTGACATAGAATTTTTTTGATTTTTTTATTAGGTATTTTGTTGAATATTAGAATGGAACCTCTAATGTATTAGAATTAAACAGTTAACAAAAATCTTAATTCTTTCAAATTTCTAAAAGAGACTTGATGTTAATAAAAACGATTATTGTTGATATAAATTTGAACAACAAAGATAAAAATATTTTATTTAACAAATAGTTTTTTGCATTGATTGAAACTATTTTTTAAAATTTATTACTTTAAAGTAGAAAATCAAAAAACTTTAACTTGAGTTATAATATTTTTGAGCAAACATTTTATGCATCAATGTGAGTTTATTCAACACTTACTAAATGTCACAAAAGTGACTGCTTGTTATCTTCTAGAGAAATTAACTACTTATAACACTTACAAGGAACTAATTTTAATAACTAAAAGTATTTTATCAACTGACCTTATTATGATAAAAAAAACACCATAAAGAAAATGACACTCTTTCCGTGTAAAAGTAATTCATGTCATATTTGTTAATTTTATCATGGCGTTGTTGTACTTTTCACAAAGAGAAAGTTTAGGAATGATGATAAATAGAACAATAGTGTAGATTTATTTTTGCATAAAATATTCTGATGTATCTTCTTACTTTTGCGTCTTTCATATATATAAATACTAAAATAAAATTTGCTTGAGTAACGGTTCACTTTTTTTAACAATTATATCTCAAAATTGTGTATTATTACTATTTCTTTTTCAAAATAAAAAAAAACTCATTATACGCTAGTTTCACTCTATTTTGAATAAAAATATGAATATATATTTAATTATTTTTTGTTGAAATTATTAATGTTGTACTTGTTGATGTAGAAATTTTTTGATTTTTTTATTAGGTATTTTTTTGAATACTAGAATGGAAGCTCCAAATTATTAGAATAAAATTTAACTTAATCTCATTCATGTTAACGAAACTCTTAATTCTTTAAAATTTCTAAAAGAGACTTGATGTTAATAAAAAAGGTTAACGTTGATATTTATTGTACAACAAAGATAAAAAGATTTCTTTAACAAATAATTTTTTTGCAATTATTGAAACTATTTATTTAAATTGACTACTTTAAAATAGAAAACCTAAAATCTTTAACTTGAGTTATAATATTTTTGAGCAAACATTTTATGCATCAATGTGAGTTTATTCAACACTTACTAAATGTCACAAAAGTGGCTGGTTATTATCTTCTAGAGAGATTAACTACTTATTAAACTTACAAGGAACTAATTATAATAACTAAAAGTATTCTTTAAATTGACCTTATTATGATGAAAAACACCATAAAGAAAATGACACTCTTTCCGTGTAACAGTAATTCATGTCATATTTGTCAATTTTATTATGCTACTGTTTTCCTTTTCATAAAGAGAAAGTTTAGGAATGATGATAAATACATTAATAGTGTAGATTTCTTTTTGCATAAAATAATCTGATGTTTCTTCTTATTTTTGCTTCCTTCATATATATTAATACTAAAGTAAAATTTGTTTTGAGTAACGGTTCTCTTTTTTTAAACAATTATATCTCAATATTGTATATTTTTACTATTTTTTTTTTAGAATAAAAACATATTATACGTTGGTTTCACTCTATTTTGAATAAAAACATGAACATATATTTATTTATTTATTGTTGAAATTATAAATGTTGTACTTGTTGACCTAGAAATTTATTGATTTTTCGATTAGGTATTTTGTTGAACATTAGAGTGGAACCTCCAAAGTATTATAATGAAATTAACTTAATCTCATTCAAGTTAACAAAAATCTTAATTCTTTCAAATTTCTAAAAGAGACTTCATGTTAATAAAAAAGATTAATGTTGATATATATTGTACAACAAAGATAAAAAGATTTTCTTTAACAAATAATTTTTTTGCATTTAATGAAACTATTTTTAAAATTTATTTACTTTTGAGCAAACATTTTATGCATCAATGTATGTTTATCCAACACTTACTAAATGTCACGAAAATGGCTGCTTGTTATCTTCTAGAGAATTAACTGCTTATAACACTTTCAAGGAACTAATTTCAATAACTAAAAGTATTTTATAAACTGACCTTATTATGATGCAAAACACCATAAAGAAAATGACACTCTTTCCGTGTAAAAGTAATTCATGTCGTATTTGTCAGTTTTATCATGGCGTTGTTGTACTTTTCACAAATAGAAAGTTTAGGAATGATGATAAATATAACAATAGTGTAGATTTATTTTTGCATAAAATATTCTGATGTATCTTCTTACTTTTGCCTCTTTCATATATATAAATACTAAAATAAAATTTGCTTGAGTATCGGTTCTCTTTTTTTAACAATTATATCTCAATATTGTGTATTATTACTATTTCTTTTTCAGAATAAAAACTTATTATACGCTAGTTTCACTCTATTTTGAATAACAATATGAATATTTATTTATTTATTTTTTGTTGAAATTATAAATGTTGTACTTGTTGATGTAGAATTTTTTTGATTTTTCTATTAGGTATTTTTTTGAATACTAGAATGGAAGCTCTAAATTATTAGAATAAAATTAACTTAATCTCATTCATGTTAACAAAACTCTTAATTCTTTAAAATTTCTAAAAGAGACTTGATGTGAATAAAAAGGTTAACGTTGATATATATTGTACAACAAAGACAAAAAGATTTCTTTAACAAATAATTCTTTTGCAATTATTGAAACTATTTTTTTAAATTGATTACTTTAAAATAGAAAACCAAAAAACTTTAACTTGAGTTATAATATTTTTGAGCAAACATTTTATGCATCAATGTGAGTTTATTCAACACTTACTAAATGTCACTAAAGTGGCTGCTTGTTATCTTCTAGAGAGATTAACTACTTATTACACTTACAAGGAACTAATTATAATAACTAAAAGTATTCTTTAAATTGACCTTATTATGATGAAAAACACCATAAAGAAAATGACACTCTTTCCGTGTAAAAGTAATTCATGTTATATTTGTCAATTTTATTCTAGCATTTTTATCCTTTTCATAAAGAGAAAGTTTAGGAATGATGATAAATACAACAATAGTGTAGATTTCGTTTTGCATAAAATAATCTGATGCTTCTTCTTATTTTTGCTTCCTGCTTATATATAAATACTAAAGTAAAATTTGTTCGAGTAACGGTTCTCTTTTTTTAAACAATTATATCTCAATATTGTATATTTTTACTATTTCTGTTTCAGAATAAAAACATATTATACGTTGGTTTCACTCTATTTTGAATAAAAACATGAATATATATTTATTTATTTATTGTTGAAATTATAAATGTTGTACTTGTTGACATAGAATTTTTTTGATTTTTTTATTAGGTATTTTGTTGAATATTAGAATGGAACCTCTAATGTATTAGAATTAAACAGTTAACAAAAATCTTAATTCTTTCAAATTTCTAAAAGAGACTTGATGTTAATAAAAACGATTATTGTTGATATAAATTTGAACAACAAAGATAAAAATATTTTATTTAACAAATAGTTTTTTGCATTGATTGAAACTATTTTTTAAAATTTATTACTTTAAAGTAGAAAATCAAAAAACTTTAACTTGAGTTATAATATTTTTGAGCAAACATTTTATGCATCAATGTGAGTTTATTCAACACTTACTAAATGTCACAAAAGTGACTGCTTGTTATCTTCTAGAGAAATTAACTACTTATAACACTTACAAGGAACTAATTTTAATAACTAAAAGTATTTTATCAACTGACCTTATTATGATAAAAAAAACACCATAAAGAAAATGACACTCTTTCCGTGTAAAAGTAATTCATGTCATATTTGTTAATTTTATCATGGCGTTGTTGTACTTTTCACAAAGAGAAAGTTTAGGAATGATGATAAATAGAACAATAGTGTAGATTTATTTTTGCATAAAATATTCTGATGTATCTTCTTACTTTTGCGTCTTTCATATATATAAATACTAAAATAAAATTTGCTTGAGTAACGGTTCACTTTTTTTAACAATTATATCTCAAAATTGTGTATTATTACTATTTCTTTTTCAAAATAAAAAAAAACTCATTATACGCTAGTTTCACTCTATTTTGAATAAAAATATGAATATATATTTAATTATTTTTTGTTGAAATTATTAATGTTGTACTTGTTGATGTAGAAATTTTTTGATTTTTTTATTAGGTATTTTTTTGAATACTAGAATGGAAGCTCCAAATTATTAGAATAAAATTAACTTAATCTCATTCATGTTAACAAAACTCTTAATTCTTTAAAATTTCTAAAAGAGACTTGATGTTAATAAAAAAGGTTAACGTTGATATTTATTGTACAACAAAGATAAAAAGATTTCTTTAACAAATAATTTTTTTGCAATTATTGAAACTATTTTTTTAAATTGACTACTTTAAAATAGAAAACCTAAAATCTTTAACTTGAGTTATAATATTTTTGAGCAAACATTTTATGCATCAATGTGAGTTTATTCAACACTTACTAAATGTCACAAAAGTGGCTGGTTATTATCTTCTAGAGAGATTAACTACTTATTAAACTTACAAGGAACTAATTATAATAACTAAAAGTATTCTTTAAATTGACCTTATTATGATGAAAAACACCATAAAGAAAATGACACTCTTTCCGTGTAACAGTAATTCATGTCATATTTGTCAATTTTATTATGCTACTGTTTTCCTTTTCATAAAGAGAAAGTTTAGGAATGATGATAAATACATTAATAGTGTAGATTTCTTTTTGCATAAAATAATCTGATGTTTCTTCTTATTTTTGCTTCCTTCATATATATTAATACTAAAGTAAAATTTGTTTGAGTAACGGTTCTCTTTTTTTAAACAATTATATCTCAATATTGTATATTTTTACTATTTTTTTTTTAGAATAAAAACATATTATACGTTGGTTTCACTCTATTTTGAATAAAAACATGAACATATATTTATTTATTTATTGTTGAAATTATAAATGTTGTACTTGTTGACATAGAAATTTATTGATTTTTCGATTAGGTATTTTGTTGAACATTAGAATGGAACCTCCAAAGTATTATAATGAAATTAACTTAATCTCATTCAAGTTAACAAAAATCTTAATTCTTTCAAATTTCTAAAAGAGACTTCATGTTAATAAAAAAGATTAATGTTGATATATATTGTACAACAAAGATAAAAAGATTTTCTTTAACAAATAGTTTTTTGCATTTATTGAAACTATTTTTTAAAATTTTATTTTAACTTTTTGAGCAAACATTTTATGCATCAATGTGAGTTTATTCAACACTTACTAAATGTCACGAAACTGGCTGCTTGTTATCTTCTAGAGAATTAACTGCTTATAACACTTTCAAGGAACTAATTTCAATAACTAAAAGTATTTTATAAACTGACCTTATTATGATGCAAAACACCATAAAGAAAATGACACTCTTTCCGTGTAAAAGTAATTCATGTCGTATTTGTCAGTTTTATCATGGCGTTGTTGTACTTTTCACAAATAGAAAGTTTAGGAATGATGATAAATATAACAATAGTGTAGATTTATTTTTGCATAAAATATTCTGATGTATCTTCTTACTTTTGCCTCTTTCATATATATAAATACTAAAATAAAATTTGCTTGAGTATCGGTTCTCTTTTTTTAACAATTATATCTCAATATTGTGTATTATTACTATTTCTTTTTCAGAAAAAAAATGTATTATACGCTAGTTTCACTCTATTTTGAATAACAATATGAATATTTATTTATTTATTTTTTGTTGAAATTATAAATGTTGTACTTGTTGATGTAGAAATTTTTTGATTTTTCTATTATGTATTTTTTTGAATACTAGAATGGAAGCTCCAAATTATTAGAATAAAATTAACTTAATCTCATTCATTCTTAACAAAACTCTTAATTCTTTAAAATTTCTAAAAGAGACTTGATGTGAATAAAAAAGGTTAACATTGATATATATTGTACAACAAAGACAAAAAGATTTCTTTAACAAATAATTCTTTTGCAATTATTGAAACTATTTTTTTTAAATTGACTACTTTAAAATAGAAAACCAAAAAACTTTAACTTGAGTTATAATATTTTTGAGCAAACATTTTATGCATCAATGTGAGTTTATTCCACACTTACTAAATGTCACAAAAGTGGATGCTTGTTATCCTCTAGAGAAATTAACTACTAATAACACTTACAACGAACTAATTATAATAATTAAAAGAACTCTATAAATTGACCTTATTATGATGAAAAACACTATAAAGAAAATGACACTCTTTCCGTGTAAAAGTAATTCGTGTCATATTTGTCAATTTTATCATGGCGTTGTTGTACTTTTCACAAAGAGAAAGATTAGGAATGATGATAAATATAACAATAGTGTAGATTTCTTTTTGCATAAAATAATCGATGTATCTTCTTACTTTTGCTTCTTTCATATATATATAAATACTAAAATAAAATTTGCTTGAGTTTCGGTTCTCTTTTTTTAACAATTATATCTCAATATTGTGTATTATTACTATTTACTTTTCAGAATAAAATCTTATTATACGGAGTTTCACTCTATTTTGAATAAAAACATGAATATTTATTTATTTATTTTTTGTTGAAATTATAAACGTTGTACTTGTTGACATAGAAACTTTTTGATTTTGTTATTAGGTATTTTTTTGAATATTAGAATGCAACCTCCAAATTATTAGAAAGAAATTAGTTTAATCTCATTCATGTTAACAAAACTCTTAATTATTTAAAATTTCTAAACGAGACTTGATGTTAAAAAAAAGGTTAACATTGATATATATTGTACAACAAAGAAAAAAAGAATTTTTTTAACAAATAAATTTTTTGCATTTATTTAAACTATTTTTTTAAATTGACTACTTTAAAATAGTAAACCAAAAATCTTTAATTTGAGTTATAATATTTTTGAGCAAACATTTTATGCATCAATGTGAGTTTATTGAACACTTACTAAATGTCACAAAAGTGGCTTCTTGTTATCTTCTAGAGAAATTAACTACTTATAACACTTATAATGAACTAATTATAATAACTAAAAGTATTCTATAAATTGACCTTATTATGATGAAAAACAATATAAAGAAAATGACACTCTTTCCGTGTAAAAGTAATTCGTGTCATATTTGTCAATTTTATCATGGCGTTGTAAAAACATAAATATTTAACTTGAGTTATAATATTTTTGAGCAAACATTTTATGCATCAATGTGAGTTTATTCAACACTTACTAAATGTCACAAAAGTGGCTTCTTGTTATCTTCTAGAGAAATTAACTACTTATAACACTTATAATGAACTAATTATAATAACTAAAGTATTCTATAAATTGACCTTATTATGATGAAAAACAATATAAAGAAAATGACACTCTTTCCGTGTAAAAGTAATTCGTGTCATATTTGTCAATTTTATCATGGCGTTGTAAAAACATAAATATTTAACTTGAGTTATAATATTTTTGAGCAAACATTTTATGCATCAATGTGAGTTTATTCAACACTTACTAAATGTCACAAAAGTGGCTGCTTGTTATCTTCTAGAGAAATTAACTACTTATAACACTTACAAGGAACTAATTTTAATAATTAAAAGTATTTTATCAACTGACCTTATTATGTTAAAAAAAACACCATAAAGAAAATGACACTCTTTCCGTGTAAAAGTAATTCATGTCATATTTGTTAATTTTATCATGGCGTTGTTGTACTTTTCACAAAGAGAAAGTTTAGGAATTATGATAAATATAACAATAGTGTAGATTTATTTTTGCATAAAATATTCTGATGTATCTTCTTACTTTTGCTTCTTTCATATATATAAATACTAAAATAAAATTTGCTTGAGTAACGGTTCTATTTTTTTAACAATTATATCTCAAAATTGTGTATTATTACTATTTCTTTTTCAGAATAAAAAAAACTCATTATACGCTAGTTCCACTCTATTTTGAATAAAAATATGAATATATATTTAATTATTTTTTGTTGAAATTATTAATGTTGTACTTGTTGATGTAGAAATTTTTTGATTTTTTGATTAGGTATTTTTTTGAATACTAGAATGGAAGCTCCAAATTATTAGAATAAAATTAACTTAATCTCATTCATGTTAACAAAACTCTTAATTCTTTAAAATTTCTAAAAGAGACTTGATGTTAATAAAAAAGGTTAACGTTGATATTTATTGTACAACAAAGATAAAAAGATTTCTTTAACAAATAATTTTTTTGCAATTATTGAAACTATTTTTTTAAATTGACTACTTTAAAATAGAAAACCTAAAAGCTTTAACTTGAGTTATAATATTTTTGAGCAAACATTTTATGCATCAATGTGAGTTTATTCAACACTTACTAAATGTCACAAAAGTGGCTGCTTATTATCTTCTAGAGAGATTAACTACTTATTAAACTTACAAGGAACTAATTATAATAACTAAAAGTATTCTTTAAATTGACCTTATTATGATGAAAAACACCATAAAGAAAATGACACTCTTTCCGTGTAACAGTAATTCATGTCATATTTGTCAATTTTATTATGCCACTGTTTTCCTTTTCATAAAGAGAAAGTTTAGGAATGATGATAAATACAACAATAGTGTAGATTTCTTTTTGCATAAAATAATCTGATGTTTCTTCTTATTTTTGCTTCCTTCATATATATAAATACTAAAGTAAAATTTGTTTGAGTAACGGTTCTTTTTTTAAACAATTATATCTCAATATTGTATATTTTTACTATTTTTGTTTCAGAATAAAAACATATTATACGTTGGTTTCACTCTATTTTGAATAAAAACATAAACATATATTTATTTATTTATTGTTGAAATTATAAATGTTGTACTTGTTGACATAGAAACTTATTGATTTTTCGATTAGGTATTTTGTTGAATATTAGAATGGAACCTCCAAAGTATTATAATGAAATTAACTTAATCTCATTCAAGTTAACAAAAATCTTAATTCTTTCAAACTTCTAAAAGAGACTTCATGTTAATAAAAAAGATTAATGTTGATATATATTGTACAACAAAGATAAAAAGATTTTCTTTAACAAATAGTTTTTTGCAATTATTGAAACTATTTTTTTAAATTGACTACTTTAAAATAGAAAACCAAAAAACTTTAACTTGAGTTATAATATTTTTGAGCAAACATTTTATGCATCAATGTGAGTTTATTCAACACTTACTAAATGTCACGAAACTGGCTGCTTGTTATCTTCTAGAGAATTAACTGCTTATAACACTTTCAAGGAACTAATTTCAATAACTAAAGGTATTTTATAAACTGACCTTATTATGATGCAAAACACCATAAAGAAAATGACACTCTTTCCGTGTAAAAGTAATTCATGTCGTATTTGTCAGTTTTATCATGGCGTTGTTGTACTTTTCACAAATAGAGAGTTTAGGAATGATGATAAATATTACAATAGTGTAGATTTATTTTTGCATAAAATATTCTGATGTATCTTCTTACTTTTGCCTCTTTCATATATATAAATACTAAAATAAAATTTGCTTGAGTATCGGTACTCTTTTTTTAACAGTTATATCTCAATATTGTGTATTATTACTATTTCTTTTTCAGAAAAAAATGTATTATACGCTAGTTTCACTCTATTTTGAATAACAATATGAATATTTATTTATTTATTTTTTGTTGAAATTATAAATGTTGTACTTGTTGATGTAGAAATTTTTTGATTTTTCTATTATGTATTTTTTTGAATACTAGAATGGAAGCTCCAAATTATTAGAATAAAATTAACTTAATCTCATTCATTCTTAACAAAACTCTTAATTCTTTAAAATTTCTAAAAGAGACTTGATGTGAATAAAAAAGGTTAACATTGATATATATTGTACAACAAAGACAAAAAGATTTCTTTAACAAATAATTCTTTTGCAATTATTGAAACTATTTTTTTTAAATTGACTACTTTAAAATAGAAAACCAAAAACTTTAACTTGAGTTATAATATTTTTGAGCAAACATTTTATGCATCAATGTGAGTTTATTCCACACTTACTAAATGTCACAAAAGTGGATGCTTGTTATCCTCTAGAGAAATTAACTACTAATAACACTTACAACGAACTAATTATAATAATTAAAAGAACTCTATAAATTGACCTTATTATGATGAAAAACACTATAAAGAAAATGACACTCTTTCCGTGTAAAAGTAATTCGTGTCATATTTGTCAATTTTATCATGGCGTTGTTGTACTTTTCACAAAGAGAAAGATTAGGAATGATGATAAATATAACAATAGTGTAGATTTCTTTTTGCATAAAATAATCGATGTATCTTCTTACTTTTGCTTCTTTCATATATATATAAATACTAAAATAAAATTTGCTTGAGTTTCGGTTCTCTTTTTTTAACAATTATATCTCAATATTGTGTATTATTACTATTTACTTTTCAGAATAAAATCTTATTATACGGAGTTTCACTCTATTTTGAATAAAAACATGAATATTTATTTATTTATTTTTTGTTGAAATTATAAACGTTGTACTTGTTGACATAGAAACTTTTTGATTTTGTTATTAGGTTTTTTTTGAATATTAGAATGCAACCTCCAAATTATTAGAAAGAAATTAGTTTAATCTCATTCATGTTAACAAAACTCTTAATTATTTAAAATTTCTAAACGAGACTTGATGTTAAAAAAAAGGTTAACATTGATATATATTGTACAACAAAGAAAAAAAGAATTTTTTTAACAAATAAATTTTTTGCATTTATTTAAACTATTTTTTTAAATTGACTACTTTAAAATAGTAAACCAAAAATCTTTAATTTGAGTTATAATATTTTTGAGCAAACATTTTATGCATCAATGTGAGTTTATTGAACACTTACTAAATGTCACAAAAGTGGCTTCTTGTTATCTTCTAGAGAAATTAACTACTTATAACACTTATAATGAACTAATTATAATAACTAAAAGTATTCTATAAATTGACCTTATTATGATGAAAAACAATATAAAGAAAATGACACTCTTTCCGTGTAAAAGTAATTCGTGTCATATTTGTCAATTTTATCATGGCGTTGTAAAAACATAAATATTTAACTTGAGTTATAATATTTTTGAGCAAACATTTTATGCATCAATGTGAGTTTATTCAACACTTACTAAATGTCACAAAAGTGGCTGCTTGTTATCTTCTAGAGAAATTAACTACTTATAACACTTACAAGGAACTAATTTTAATAATTAAAAGTATTTTATCAACTGACCTTATTATGTTAAAAAAAACACCATAAAGAAAATGACACTCTTTCCGTGTAAAAGTAATTCATGTCATATTTGTTAATTTTATCATGGCGTTGTTGTACTTTTCACAAAGAGAAAGTTTAGGAATTATGATAAATATAACAATAGTGTAGATTTATTTTTGCATAAAATATTCTGATGTATCTTCTTACTTTTGCTTCTTTCATATATATAAATACTAAAATAAAATTTGCTTGAGTAACGGTTCTATTTTTTTAACAATTATATCTCAAAATTGTGTATTATTACTATTTCTTTTTCAGAATAAAAAAAACTCATTATACGCTAGTTCCACTCTATTTTGAATAAAAATATGAATATATATTTAATTATTTTTTGTTGAAATTATTAATGTTGTACTTGTTGATGTAGAAATTTTTTGATTTTTTGATTAGGTATTTTTTTGAATACTAGAATGGAAGCTCCAAATTATTAGAATAAAATTAACTTAATCTCATTCATGTTAACAAAACTCTTAATTCTTTAAAATTTCTAAAAGAGACTTGATGTTAATAAAAAAGGTTAACGTTGATATTTATTGTACAACAAAGATAAAAAGATTTCTTTAACAAATAATTTTTTTGCAATTATTGAAACTATTTTTTTAAATTGACTACTTTAAAATAGAAAACCTAAAAGCTTTAACTTGAGTTATAATATTTTTGAGCAAACATTTTATGCATCAATGTGAGTTTATTCAACACTTACTAAATGTCACAAAAGTGGCTGCTTATTATCTTCTAGAGAGATTAACTACTTATTAAACTTACAAGGAACTAATTATAATAACTAAAAGTATTCTTTAAATTGACCTTATTATGATGAAAAACACCATAAAGAAAATGACACTCTTTCCGTGTAACAGTAATTCATGTCATATTTGTCAATTTTATTATGCCACTGTTTTCCTTTTCATAAAGAGAAAGTTTAGGAATGATGATAAATACAACAATAGTGTAGATTTCTTTTTGCATAAAATAATCTGATGTTTCTTCTTATTTTTGCTTCCTTCATATATATAAATACTAAAGTAAAATTTGTTTGAGTAACGGTTCTTTTTTTAAACAATTATATCTCAATATTGTATATTTTTACTATTTTTGTTTCAGAATAAAAACATATTATACGTTGGTTTCACTCTATTTTGAATAAAAACATAAACATATATTTATTTATTTATTGTTGAAATTATAAATGTTGTACTTGTTGACATAGAAACTTATTGATTTTTCGATTAGGTATTTTGTTGAATATTAGAATGGAACCTCCAAAGTATTATAATGAAATTAACTTAATCTCATTCAAGTTAACAAAAATCTTAATTCTTTCAAACTTCTAAAAGAGACTTCATGTTAATAAAAAAGATTAATGTTGATATATATTGTACAACAAAGATAAAAAGATTTTCTTTAACAAATAGTTTTTTGCAATTATTGAAACTATTTTTTAAATTGACTACTTTAAAATAGAAAACCAAAAAACTTTAACTTGAGTTATAATATTTTTGAGCAAACATTTTATGCATCAATGTGAGTTTATTCAACACTTACTAAATGTCACGAAACTGGCTGCTTGTTATCTTCTAGAGAATTAACTGCTTATAACACTTTCAAGGAACTAATTTCAATAACTAAAGGTATTTTATAAACTGACCTTATTATGATGCAAAACACCATAAAGAAAATGACACTCTTTCCGTGTAAAAGTAATTCATGTCGTATTTGTCAGTTTTATCATGGCGTTGTTGTACTTTTCACAAATAGAGAGTTTAGGAATGATGATAAATATTACAATAGTGTAGATTTATTTTTGCATAAAATATTCTGATGTATCTTCTTACTTTTGCCTCTTTCATATATATAAATACTAAAATAAAATTTGCTTGAGTATCGGTACTCTTTTTTTAACAGTTATATCTCAATATTGTGTATTATTACTATTTCTTTTTCAGAAAAAAATGTATTATACGCTAGTTTCACTCTATTTTGAATAACAATATGAATATTTATTTATTTATTTTTTGTTGAAATTATAAATGTTGTACTTGTTGATGTAGAAATTTTTTGATTTTTCTATTATGTATTTTTTTGAATACTAGAATGGAAGCTCCAAATTATTAGAATAAAATTAACTTAATCTCATTCATTCTTAACAAAACTCTTAATTCTTTAAAATTTCTAAAAGAGACTTGATGTGAATAAAAAAGGTTAACATTGATATATATTGTACAACAAAGACAAAAAGATTTCTTTAACAAATAATTCTTTTGCAATTATTGAAACTATTTTTTTTAAATTGACTACTTTAAAATAGAAAACCAAAAAACTTTAACTTGAGTTATAATATTTTTGAGCAAACATTTTATGCATCAATGTGAGTTTATTCCACACTTACTAAATGTCACAAAAGTGGATGCTTGTTATCCTCTAGAGAAATTAACTACTAATAACACTTACAACGAACTAATTATAATAATTAAAAGAACTCTATAAATTGACCTTATTATGATGAAAAACACTATAAAGAAAATGACACTCTTTCCGTGTAAAAGTAATTCGTGTCATATTTGTCAATTTTATCATGGCGTTGTTGTACTTTTCACAAAGAGAAAGATTAGGAATGATGATAAATATAACAATAGTGTAGATTTCTTTTTGCATAAAATAATCGATGTATCTTCTTACTTTTGCTTCTTTCATATATATATAAATACTAAAATAAAATTTGCTTGAGTTTCGGTTCTCTTTTTTTAACAATTATATCTCAATATTGTGTATTATTACTATTTACTTTTCAGAATAAAATCTTATTATACGGAGTTTCACTCTATTTTGAATAAAAACATGAATATTTATTTATTTATTTTTTGTTGAAATTATAAACGTTGTACTTGTTGACATAGAAACTTTTTGATTTTGTTATTAGGTTTTTTTTTGAATATTAGAATGCAACCTCCAAATTATTAGAAAGAAATTAGTTTAATCTCATTCATGTTAACAAAACTCTTAATTATTTAAAATTTCTAAACGAGACTTGATGTTAAAAAAAAGGTTAACATTGATATATATTGTACAACAAAGAAAAAAAGAATTTTTTTAACAAATAAATTTTTTGCATTTATTTAAACTATTTTTTAAATTGACTACTTTAAAATAGTAAACCAAAAATCTTTAATTTGAGTTATAATATTTTTGAGCAAACATTTTATGCATCAATGTGAGTTTATTGAACACTTACTAAATGTCACAAAAGTGGCTTCTTGTTATCTTCTAGAGAAATTAACTACTTATAACACTTATAATGAACTAATTATAATAACTAAAAGTATTCTATAAATTGACCTTATTATGATGAAAAACAATATAAAGAAAATGACACTCTTTCCGTGTAAAAGTAATTCGTGTCATATTTGTCAATTTTATCATGGCGTTGTAAAAACATAAATATTTAACTTGAGTTATAATATTTTTGAGCAAACATTTTATGCATCAATGTGAGTTTATTCAACACTTACTAAATGTCACAAAAGTGGCTGCTTGTTATCTTCTAGAGAAATTAACTACTTATAACACTTACAAGGAACTAATTTTAATAATTAAAAGTATTTTATCAACTGACCTTATTATGTTAAAAAAAACACCATAAAGAAAATGACACTCTTTCCGTGTAAAAGTAATTCATGTCATATTTGTTAATTTTATCATGGCGTTGTTGTACTTTTCACAAAGAGAAAGTTTAGGAATTATGATAAATATAACAATAGTGTAGATTTATTTTTGCATAAAATATTCTGATGTATCTTCTTACTTTTGCTTCTTTCATATATATAAATACTAAAATAAAATTTGCTTGAGTAACGGTTCTATTTTTTTAACAATTATATCTCAAAATTGTGTATTATTACTATTTCTTTTTCAGAATAAAAAAAACTCATTATACGCTAGTTCCACTCTATTTTGAATAAAAATATGAATATATATTTAATTATTTTTTGTTGAAATTATTAATGTTGTACTTGTTGATGTAGAAATTTTTTGATTTTTTGATTAGGTATTTTTTTGAATACTAGAATGGAAGCTCCAAATTATTAGAATAAAATTAACTTAATCTCATTCATGTTAACAAAACTCTTAATTCTTTAAAATTTCTAAAAGAGACTTGATGTTAATAAAAAAGGTTAACGTTGATATTTATTGTACAACAAAGATAAAAAGATTTCTTTAACAAATAATTTTTTTGCAATTATTGAAACTATTTTTTTAAATTGACTACTTTAAAATAGAAAACCTAAAAGCTTTAACTTGAGTTATAATATTTTTGAGCAAACATTTTATGCATCAATGTGAGTTTATTCAACACTTACTAAATGTCACAAAAGTGGCTGCTTATTATCTTCTAGAGAGATTAACTACTTATTAAACTTACAAGGAACTAATTATAATAACTAAAAGTATTCTTTAAATTGACCTTATTATGATGAAAAACACCATAAAGAAAATGACACTCTTTCCGTGTAACAGTAATTCATGTCATATTTGTCAATTTTATTATGCCACTGTTTTCCTTTTCATAAAGAGAAAGTTTAGGAATGATGATAAATACAACAATAGTGTAGATTTCTTTTTGCATAAAATAATCTGATGTTTCTTCTTATTTTTGCTTCCTTCATATATATAAATACTAAAGTAAAATTTGTTTGAGTAACGGTTCTTTTTTTAAACAATTATATCTCAATATTGTATATTTTTACTATTTTTGTTTCAGAATAAAAACATATTATACGTTGGTTTCACTCTATTTTGAATAAAAACATAAACATATATTTATTTATTTATTGTTGAAATTATAAATGTTGTACTTGTTGACATAGAAACTTATTGATTTTTCGATTAGGTATTTTGTTGAATATTAGAATGGAACCTCCAAAGTATTATAATGAAATTAACTTAATCTCATTCAAGTTAACAAAAATCTTAATTCTTTCAAACTTCTAAAAGAGACTTCATGTTAATAAAAAAGATTAATGTTGATATATATTGTACAACAAAGATAAAAAGATTTTCTTTAACAAATAGTTTTTTGCAATTATTGAAACTATTTTTTTAAATTGACTACTTTAAAATAGAAAACCAAAAAACTTTAACTTGAGTTATAATATTTTTGAGCAAACATTTTATGCATCAATGTGAGTTTATTCAACACTTACTAAATGTCACGAAACTGGCTGCTTGTTATCTTCTAGAGAATTAACTGCTTATAACACTTTCAAGGAACTAATTTCAATAACTAAAGGTATTTTATAAACTGACCTTATTATGATGCAAAACACCATAAAGAAAATGACACTCTTTCCGTGTAAAAGTAATTCATGTCGTATTTGTCAGTTTTATCATGGCGTTGTTGTACTTTTCACAAATAGAGAGTTTAGGAATGATGATAAATATTACAATAGTGTAGATTTATTTTTGCATAAAATATTCTGATGTATCTTCTTACTTTTGCCTCTTTCATATATATAAATACTAAAATAAAATTTGCTTGAGTATCGGTACTCTTTTTTTAACAGTTATATCTCAATATTGTGTATTATTACTATTTCTTTTTCAGAAAAAAATGTATTATACGCTAGTTTCACTCTATTTTGAATAACAATATGAATATTTATTTATTTATTTTTGTTGAAATTATAAATGTTGTACTTGTTGATGTAGAAATTTTTTGATTTTTCTATTATGTATTTTTTTGAATACTAGAATGGAAGCTCCAAATTATTAGAATAAAATTAACTTAATCTCATTCATTCTTAACAAAACTCTTAATTCTTTAAAATTTCTAAAAGAGACTTGATGTGAATAAAAAAGGTTAACATTGATATATATTGTACAACAAAGACAAAAAGATTTCTTTAACAAATAATTCTTTTGCAATTATTGAAACTATTTTTTTTAAATTGACTACTTTAAAATAGAAAACCAAAAAACTTTAACTTGAGTTATAATATTTTTGAGCAAACATTTTATGCATCAATGTGAGTTTATTCCACACTTACTAAATGTCACAAAAGTGGATGCTTGTTATCCTCTAGAGAAATTAACTACTAATAACACTTACAACGAACTAATTATAATAATTAAAAGAACTCTATAAATTGACCTTATTATGATGAAAAACACTATAAAGAAAATGACACTCTTTCCGTGTAAAAGTAATTCGTGTCATATTTGTCAATTTTATCATGGCGTTGTTGTACTTTTCACAAAGAGAAAGATTAGGAATGATGATAAATATAACAATAGTGTAGATTTCTTTTTGCATAAAATAATCGATGTATCTTCTTACTTTTGCTTCTTTCATATATATATAAATACTAAAATAAAATTTGCTTGAGTTTCGGTTCTCTTTTTTTAACAATTATATCTCAATATTGTGTATTATTACTATTTACTTTTCAGAATAAAATCTTATTATACGGAGTTTCACTCTATTTTGAATAAAAACATGAATATTTATTTATTTATTTTTTGTTGAAATTATAAACGTTGTACTTGTTGACATAGAAACTTTTTGATTTTGTTATTAGGTATTTTTTTGAATATTAGAATGCAACCTCCAAATTATTAGAAAGAAATTAGTTTAATCTCATTCATGTTAACAAAACTCTTAATTATTTAAAATCTCTAAACGAGACTTGATGTTAAAAAAAAAGGTTAACATTGATATATATTGTACAACAAAGAAAAAAAGAATTTTTTTAACAAATAAATTTTTTGCATTTATTTAAACTATTTTTTTAAATTGACTACTTTAAAATAGTAAACCAAAAATCTTTAATTTGAGTTATAATATTTTTGAGCAAACATTTTATGCATCAATGTGAGTTTATTGAACACTTACTAAATGTCACAAAAGTGGCTTCTTGTTATCTTCTAGAGAAATTAACTACTTATAACACTTATAATGAACTAATTATAATAACTAAAAGTATTCTATAAATTGACCTTATTATGATGAAAAACAATATAAAGAAAATGACACTCTTTCCGTGTAAAAGTAATTCGTGTCATATTTGTCAATTTTATCATGGCGTTGTAAAAACATAAATATTTAACTTGAGTTATAATATTTTTGAGCAAACATTTTATGCATCAATGTGAGTTTATTCAACACTTACTAAATGTCACAAAAGTGGCTTCTTGTTATCTTCTAGAGAAATTAACTACTTATAACACTTATAATGAACTAATTATAATAACTAAAAGTATTCTATAAATTGACCTTATTATGATGAAAAACAATATAAAGAAAATGACACTCTTTCCGTGTAAAAGTAATTCGTGTCATATTTGTCAATTTTATCATGGCGTTGTAAAAACATAAATATTTAACTTGAGTTATAATATTTTTGAGCAAACATTTTATGCATCAATGTGAGTTTATTCAACACTTACTAAATGTCACAAAAGTGGCTGCTTGTTATCTTCTAGAGAAATTAACTACTTATAACACTTACAAGGAACTAATTTTAATAATTAAAAGTATTTTATCAACTGACCTTATTATGTTAAAAAAAACACCATAAAGAAAATGACACTCTTTCCGTGTAAAAGTAATTCATGTCATATTTGTTAATTTTATCATGGCGTTGTTGTACTTTTCACAAAGAGAAAGTTTAGGAATTATGATAAATATAACAATAGTGTAGATTTATTTTTGCATAAAATATTCTGATGTATCTTCTTACTTTTGCTTCTTTCATATATATAAATACTAAAATAAAATTTGCTTGAGTAACGGTTCTATTTTTTTAACAATTATATCTCAAATTGTGTATTATTACTATTTCTTTTTCAGAATAAAAAAAACTCATTATACGCTAGTTCCACTCTATTTTGAATAAAAATATGAATATATATTTAATTATTTTTTGTTGAAATTATTAATGTTGTACTTGTTGATGTAGAAATTTTTTGATTTTTTGATTAGGTATTTTTTTGAATACTAGAATGGAAGCTCCAAATTATTAGAATAAAATTAACTTAATCTCATTCATGTTAACAAAACTCTTAATTCTTTAAAATTTCTAAAAGAGACTTGATGTTAATAAAAAAGGTTAACGTTGATATTTATTGTACAACAAAGATAAAAAGATTTCTTTAACAAATAATTTTTTTGCAATTATTGAAACTATTTTTTTAAATTGACTACTTTAAAATAGAAAACCTAAAAGCTTTAACTTGAGTTATAATATTTTTGAGCAAACATTTTATGCATCAATGTGAGTTTATTCAACACTTACTAAATGTCACAAAAGTGGCTGCTTATTATCTTCTAGAGAGATTAACTACTTATTAAACTTACAAGGAACTAATTATAATAACTAAAAGTATTCTTTAAATTGACCTTATTATGATGAAAAACACCATAAAGAAAATGACACTCTTTCCGTGTAACAGTAATTCATGTCATATTTGTCAATTTTATTATGCCACTGTTTTCCTTTTCATAAAGAGAAAGTTTAGGAATGATGATAAATACAACAATAGTGTAGATTTCTTTTTGCATAAAATAATCTGATGTTTCTTCTTATTTTTGCTTCCTTCATATATATAAATACTAAAGTAAAATTTGTTTGAGTAACGGTTCTTTTTTTAAACAATTATATCTCAATATTGTATATTTTTACTATTTTTGTTTCAGAATAAAAACATATTATACGTTGGTTTCACTCTATTTTGAATAAAAACATAAACATATATTTATTTATTTATTGTTGAAATTATAAATGTTGTACTTGTTGACATAGAAACTTATTGATTTTTCGATTAGGTATTTTGTTGAATATTAGAATGGAACCTCCAAAGTATTATAATGAAATTAACTTAATCTCATTCAAGTTAACAAAAATCTTAATTCTTTCAAACTTCTAAAAGAGACTTCATGTTAATAAAAAAGATTAATGTTGATATATATTGTACAACAAAGATAAAAAGATTTTCTTTAACAAATAGTTTTTTGCAATTATTGAAACTATTTTTTTAAATTGACTACTTTAAAATAGAAAACCAAAAAACTTTAACTTGAGTTATAATATTTTTGAGCAAACATTTTATGCATCAATGTGAGTTTATTCAACACTTACTAAATGTCACGAAACTGGCTGCTTGTTATCTTCTAGAGAATTAACTGCTTATAACACTTTCAAGGAACTAATTTCAATAACTAAAGGTATTTTATAAACTGACCTTATTATGATGCAAAACACCATAAAGAAAATGACACTCTTTCCGTGTAAAAGTAATTCATGTCGTATTTGTCAGTTTTATCATGGCGTTGTTGTACTTTTCACAAATAGAGAGTTTAGGAATGATGATAAATATTACAATAGTGTAGATTTATTTTTGCATAAAATATTCTGATGTATCTTCTTACTTTTGCCTCTTTCATATATATAAATACTAAAATAAAATTTGCTTGAGTATCGGTACTCTTTTTTTAACAGTTATATCTCAATATTGTGTATTATTACTATTTCTTTTTCAGAAAAAAATGTATTATACGCTAGTTTCACTCTATTTTGAATAACAATATGAATATTTATTTATTTATTTTTTGTTGAAATTATAAATGTTGTACTTGTTGATGTAGAAATTTTTGATTTTTCTATTATGTATTTTTTGAATACTAGAATGGAAGCTCCAAATTATTAGAATAAAATTAACTTAATCTCATTCATTCTTAACAAAACTCTTAATTCTTTAAAATTTCTAAAAGAGACTTGATGTGAATAAAAAAGGTTAACATTGATATATATTGTACAACAAAGACAAAAAGATTTCTTTAACAAATAATTCTTTTGCAATTATTGAAACTATTTTTTTTAAATTGACTACTTTAAAATAGAAAACCAAAAAACTTTAACTTGAGTTATAATATTTTTGAGCAAACATTTTATGCATCAATGTGAGTTTATTCCACACTTACTAAATGTCACAAAAGTGGATGCTTGTTATCCTCTAGAGAAATTAACTACTAATAACACTTACAACGAACTAATTATAATAATTAAAAGAACTCTATAAATTGACCTTATTATGATGAAAAACACTATAAAGAAAATGACACTCTTTCCGTGTAAAAGTAATTCGTGTCATATTTGTCAATTTTATCATGGCGTTGTTGTACTTTTCACAAAGAGAAAGATTAGGAATGATGATAAATATAACAATAGTGTAGATTTCTTTTTGCATAAAATAATCGATGTATCTTCTTACTTTTGCTTCTTTCATATATATATAAATACTAAAATAAAATTTGCTTGAGTTTCGGTTCTCTTTTTTTAACAATTATATCTCAATATTGTGTATTATTACTATTTACTTTTCAGAATAAAATCTTATTATACGGAGTTTCACTCTATTTTGAATAAAAACATGAATATTTATTTATTTATTTTTTGTTGAAATTATAAACGTTGTACTTGTTGACATAGAAACTTTTTGATTTTGTTATTAGGTATTTTTTTGAATATTAGAATGCAACCTCCAAATTATTAGAAAGAAATTAGTTTAATCTCATTCATGTTAACAAAACTCTTAATTATTTAAAATCTCTAAACGAGACTTGATGTTAAAAAAAAAGGTTAACATTGATATATATTGTACAACAAAGAAAAAAAGAATTTTTTAACAAATAAATTTTTTGCATTTATTTAAACTATTTTTTAAATTGACTACTTTAAAATAGTAAACCAAAAATCTTTAATTTGAGTTATAATATTTTTGAGCAAACATTTTATGCATCAATGTGAGTTTATTGAACACTTACTAAATGTCACAAAAGTGGCTTCTTGTTATCTTCTAGAGAAATTAACTACTTATAACACTTATAATGAACTAATTATAATAACTAAAAGTATTCTATAAATTGACCTTATTATGATGAAAAACAATATAAAGAAAATGACACTCTTTCCGTGTAAAAGTAATTCGTGTCATATTTGTCAATTTTATCATGGCGTTGTAAAAACATAAATATTTAACTTGAGTTATAATATTTTTGAGCAAACATTTTATGCATCAATGTGAGTTTATTCAACACTTACTAAATGTCACAAAAGTGGCTTCTTGTTATCTTCTAGAGAAATTAACTACTTATAACACTTATAATGAACTAATTATAATAACTAAAAGTATTCTATAAATTGACCTTATTATGATGAAAAACAATATAAAGAAAATGACACTCTTTCCGTGTAAAAGTAATTCGTGTCATATTTGTCAATTTTATCATGGCGTTGTAAAAACATAAATATTTAACTTGAGTTATAATATTTTTGAGCAAACATTTTATGCATCAATGTGAGTTTATTCAACACTTACTAAATGTCACAAAAGTGGCTGCTTGTTATCTTCTAGAGAAATTAACTACTTATAACACTTACAAGGAACTAATTTTAATAATATAAAAGTATTTTATCAACTGACCTTATTATTTAAAAAAAACACCATAAAGAAAATGACACTCTTTCCGTGTAAAAGTAATTCATGTCATATTTGTTAATTTTATCATGGCGTTGTTGTACTTTTCACAAAGAGAAAGTTTAGGAATTATGATAAATATAACAATAGTGTAGATTTATTTTTGCATAAAATATTCTGATGTATCTTCTTACTTTTGCTTCTTTCATATATATAAATACTAAAATAAAATTTGCTTGAGTAACGGTTCTATTTTTTTAACAATTATATCTCAAAATTGTGTATTATTACTATTTCTTTTTCAGAATAAAAAAACTCATTATACGCTAGTTCCACTCTATTTTGAATAAAAATATGAATATATATTTAATTATTTTTTGTTGAAATTATTAATGTTGTACTTGTTGATGTAGAAATTTTTTGATTTTTTGATTAGGTATTTTTTTGAATACTAGAATGGAAGCTCCAAATTATTAGAATAAAATTAACTTAATCTCATTCATGTTAACAAAACTCTTAATTCTTTAAAATTTCTAAAAGAGACTTGATGTTAATAAAAAAGGTTAACGTTGATATTTATTGTACAACAAAGATAAAAAGATTTCTTTAACAAATAATTTTTTTGCAATTATTGAAACTATTTTTTTAAATTGACTACTTTAAAATAGAAAACCTAAAAGCTTTAACTTGAGTTATAATATTTTTGAGCAAACATTTTATGCATCAATGTGAGTTTATTCAACACTTACTAAATGTCACAAAAGTGGCTGCTTATTATCTTCTAGAGAGATTAACTACTTATTAAACTTACAAGGAACTAATTATAATAACTAAAAGTATTCTTTAAATTGACCTTATTATGATGAAAAACACCATAAAGAAAATGACACTCTTTCCGTGTAACAGTAATTCATGTCATATTTGTCAATTTTATTATGCCACTGTTTTCCTTTTCATAAAGAGAAAGTTTAGGAATGATGATAAATACAACAATAGTGTAGATTTCTTTTTGCATAAAATAATCTGATGTTTCTTCTTATTTTTGCTTCCTTCATATATATAAATACTAAAGTAAAATTTGTTTGAGTAACGGTTCTTTTTTTAAACAATTATATCTCAATATTGTATATTTTTACTATTTTTGTTTCAGAATAAAAACATATTATACGTTGGTTTCACTCTATTTTGAATAAAAACATAAACATATATTTATTTATTTATTGTTGAAATTATAAATGTTGTACTTGTTGACATAGAAACTTATTGATTTTTCGATTAGGTATTTTGTTGAATATTAGAATGGAACCTCCAAAGTATTATAATGAAATTAACTTAATCTCATTCAAGTTAACAAAAATCTTAATTCTTTCAAACTTCTAAAAGAGACTTCATGTTAATAAAAAAGATTAATGTTGATATATATTGTACAACAAAGATAAAAAGATTTTCTTTAACAAATAGTTTTTTGCAATTATTGAAACTATTTTTTTAAATTGACTACTTTAAAATAGAAAACCAAAAAACTTTAACTTGAGTTATAATATTTTTGAGCAAACATTTTATGCATCAATGTGAGTTTATTCAACACTTACTAAATGTCACGAAACTGGCTGCTTGTTATCTTCTAGAGAATTAACTGCTTATAACACTTTCAAGGAACTAATTTCAATAACTAAAGGTATTTTATAAACTGACCTTATTATGATGCAAAACACCATAAAGAAAATGACACTCTTTCCGTGTAAAAGTAATTCATGTCGTATTTGTCAGTTTTATCATGGCGTTGTTGTACTTTTCACAAATAGAGAGTTTAGGAATGATGATAAATATTACAATAGTGTAGATTTATTTTTGCATAAAATATTCTGATGTATCTTCTTACTTTTGCCTCTTTCATATATATAAATACTAAAATAAAATTTGCTTGAGTATCGGTACTCTTTTTTTAACAGTTATATCTCAATATTGTGTATTATTACTATTTCTTTTTCAGAAAAAAATGTATTATACGCTAGTTTCACTCTATTTTGAATAAAAATATGAATATATATTTAATTATTTTTTGTTGAAATTATTAATGTTGTACTTGTTGATGTAGAAATTTTTTGATTTTTTGATTAGGTATTTTTTTGAATACTAGAATGGAAGCTCCAAATTATTAGAATAAAATTAACTTAATCTCATTCATGTTAACAAAACTCTTAATTCTTTAAAATTTCTAAAAGAGACTTGATGTTAATAAAAAAGGTTAACGTTGATATTTATTGTACAACAAAGATAAAAAGATTTCTTTAACAAATAATTTTTTTGCAATTATTGAAACTATTTTTTTAAATTGACTACTTTAAAATAGAAAACCTAAAAGCTTTAACTTGAGTTATAATATTTTTGAGCAAACATTTTATGCATCAATGTGAGTTTATTCAACACTTACTAAATGTCACAAAAGTGGCTGCTTGTTATCTTCTAGAGAGATTAACTACTTATTAAACTTACAAGGAACTAATTATAATAACTAAAAGTATTCTTTAAATTGACCTTATTATGATGAAAAACACCATAAAGAAAATGACACTCTTTCCGTGTAAAGTAATTCATGTCATATTTGTCAATTTTATTATGCCACTGTTTTCCTTTTCATAAAGAGAAAGTTTAGGAATGATGATAAATACAACAATAGTGTAGATTTCTTTTTGCATAAAATAATCTGATGTTTCTTCTTATTTTTGCTTCCTTCATATATATAAATACTAAAGTAAAATTTGTTTGAGTAACGGTTCTTTTTTTAAACAATTATATCTCAATATTGTATATTTTTACTATTTTTGTTTCAGAATAAAAACATATTATACGTTGGTTTCACTCTATTTTGAATAAAAACATAAACATATATTTATTTATTTATTGTTGAAATTATAAATGTTGTACTTGTTGACATAGAAACTTATTGATTTTTCGATTAGGTATTTTGTTGAATATTAGAATGGAACCTCCAAAGTATTATAATGAAATTAACTTAATCTCATTCAAGTTAACAAAAATCTTAATTCTTTCAAACTTCTAAAAGAGACTTCATGTTAATAAAAAAGATTAATGTTGATATATATTGTACAACAAAGATAAAAAGATTTTCTTTAACAAATAGTTTTTTGCAATTATTGAAACTATTTTTTAAATTGACTACTTTAAAATAGAAAACCAAAAAACTTTAACTTGAGTTATAATATTTTTGAGCAAACATTTTATGCATCAATGTGAGTTTATTCAACACTTACTAAATGTCACGAAACTGGCTGCTTGTTATCTTCTAGAGAATTAACTGCTTATAACACTTTCAAGGAACTAATTTCAATAACTAAAGGTATTTTATAAACTGACCTTATTATGATGCAAAACACCATAAAGAAAATGACACTCTTTCCGTGTAAAAGTAATTCATGTCGTATTTGTCAGTTTTATCATGGCGTTGTTGTACTTTTCACAAATAGAGAGTTTAGGAATGATGATAAATATTACAATAGTGTAGATTTATTTTTGCATAAAATATTCTGATGTATCTTCTTACTTTTGCCTCTTTCATATATATAAATACTAAAATAAAATTTGCTTGAGTATCGGTACTCTTTTTTAACAGTTATATCTCAATATTGTGTATTATTACTATTTCTTTTTCAGAAAAAAATGTATTATACGCTAGTTTCACTCTATTTTGAATAACAATATGAATATTTATTTATTTATTTTTTGTTGAAATTATAAATGTTGTACTTGTTGATGTAGAAATTTTTTGATTTTTCTATTATGTATTTTTTTGAATACTAGAATGGAAGCTCCAAATTATTAGAATAAAATTAACTTAATCTCATTCATTCTTAACAAAACTCTTAATTCTTTAAAATTTCTAAAAGAGACTTGATGTGAATAAAAAAGGTTAACATTGATATATATTGTACAACAAAGACAAAAAGATTTCTTTAACAAATAATTCTTTTGCAATTATTGAAACTATTTTTTTTAAATTGACTACTTTAAAATAGAAAACCAAAAAACTTTAACTTGAGTTATAATATTTTTGAGCAAACATTTTATGCATCAATGTGAGTTTATTCCACACTTACTAAATGTCACAAAAGTGGATGCTTGTTATCCTCTAGAGAAATTAACTACTAATAACACTTACAACGAACTAATTATAATAATTAAAAGAACTCTATAAATTGACCTTATTATGATGAAAAACACTATAAAGAAAATGACACTCTTTCCGTGTAAAAGTAATTCGTGTCATATTTGTCAATTTTATCATGGCGTTGTTGTACTTTTCACAAAGAGAAAGATTAGGAATGATGATAAATATAACAATAGTGTAGATTTCTTTTTGCATAAAATAATCGATGTATCTTCTTACTTTTGCTTCTTTCATATATATATAAATACTAAAATAAAATTTGCTTGAGTTTCGGTTCTCTTTTTTAACAATTATATCTCAATATTGTGTATTATTACTATTTACTTTTCAGAATAAAATCTTATTATACGGAGTTTCACTCTATTTTGAATAAAAACATGAATATTTATTTATTTATTTTTTGTTGAAATTATAAACGTTGTACTTGTTGACATAGAAACTTTTTGATTTTGTTATTAGGTTTTTTTTGAATATTAGAATGCAACCTCCAAATTATTAGAAAGAAATTAGTTTAATCTCATTCATGTTAACAAAACTCTTAATTATTTAAAATTTCTAAACGAGACTTGATGTTAAAAAAAAGGTTAACATTGATATATATTGTACAACAAAGAAAAAAAGAATTTTTTAACAAATAAATTTTTTGCATTTATTTAAACTATTTTTTTTAATTGACTACTTTAAAATAGTAAACCAAAAATCTTTAATTGAGTTATAATATTTTTGAGCAAACATTTTATGCATCAATGTGAGTTTATTCAACACTTACTAAATGTCACAAAAGTGGCTTCTTGTTATCTTCTAGAGAAATTAACTACTTATAACACTTATAATGAACTAATTATAATAACTAAAAGTATTCTATAAATTGACCTTATTATGATGAAAAACAATATAAAGAAAATGACACTCTTTCCGTGTAAAAGTAATTCGTGTCATATTTGTCAATTTTATCATGGCGTTGTAAAAACATAAATATTTAACTTGAGTTATAATATTTTTGAGCAAACATTTTATGCATCAATGTGAGTTTATTCAACACTTACTAAATGTCACAAAAGTGGCTGCTTGTTATCTTCTAGAGAAATTAACTACTTATAACACTTACAAGGAACTATTTTAATAATTAAAAGTATTTTATCAACTGACCTTATTATGTTAAAAAAAACACCATAAAGAAAATGACACTCTTTCCGTGTAAAAGTAATTCATGTCATATTTGTTAATTTTATCATGGCGTTGTTGTACTTTTCACAAAGAGAAAGTTTAGGAATTATGATAAATATAACAATAGTGTAGATTTATTTTTGCATAAAATATTCTGATGTATCTTCTTACTTTTGCTTCTTTCATATATATAAATACTAAAATAAAATTTGCTTGAGTAACGGTTCTATTTTTTTAACAATTATATCTCAAAATTGTGTATTATTACTATTTCTTTTTCAGAATAAAAAAAACTCATTATACGCTAGTTCCACTCTATTTTGAATAAAAATATGAATATATATTTAATTATTTTTTGTTGAAATTATTAATGTTGTACTTGTTGATGTAGAAATTTTTTGATTTTTTGATTAGGTATTTTTTTGAATACTAGAATGGAAGCTCCAAATTATTAGAATAAAATTAACTTAATCTCATTCATGTTAACAAAACTCTTAATTCTTTAAAATTTCTAAAAGAGACTTGATGTTAATAAAAAAGGTTAACGTTGATATTTATTGTACAACAAAGATAAAAAGATTTCTTTAACAAATAATTTTTTTGCAATTATTGAAACTATTTTTTTAAATTGACTACTTTAAAATAGAAAACCTAAAAGCTTTAACTTGAGTTATAATATTTTTGAGCAAACATTTTATGCATCAATGTGAGTTTATTCAACACTTACTAAATGTCACAAAAGTGGCTGCTTATTATCTTCTAGAGAGATTAACTACTTATTAAACTTACAAGGAACTAATTATAATAACTAAAAGTATTCTTTAAATTGACCTTATTATGATGAAAAACACCATAAAGAAAATGACACTCTTTCCGTGTAACAGTAATTCATGTCATATTTGTCAATTTTATTATGCCACTGTTTTCCTTTTCATAAAGAGAAAGTTTAGGAATGATGATAAATACAACAATAGTGTAGATTTCTTTTTGCATAAAATAATCTGATGTTTCTTCTTATTTTTGCTTCCTTCATATATATAAATACTAAAGTAAAATTTGTTTGAGTAACGGTTCTTTTTTTAAACAATTATATCTCAATATTGTATATTTTTACTATTTTTGTTTCAGAATAAAAACATATTATACGTTGGTTTCACTCTATTTTGAATAAAAACATAAACATATATTTATTTATTTATTGTTGAAATTATAAATGTTGTACTTGTTGACATAGAAACTTATTGATTTTTCGATTAGGTATTTTGTTGAATATTAGAATGGAACCTCCAAAGTATTATAATGAAATTAACTTAATCTCATTCAAGTTAACAAAAATCTTAATTCTTTCAAACTTCTAAAAGAGACTTCATGTTAATAAAAAAGATTAATGTTGATATATATTGTACAACAAAGATAAAAAGATTTTCTTTAACAAATAGTTTTTTGCAATTATTGAAACTATTTTTTTAAATTGACTACTTTAAAATAGAAAACCAAAAAACTTTAACTTGAGTTATAATATTTTTGAGCAAACATTTTATGCATCAATGTGAGTTTATTCAACACTTACTAAATGTCACGAAACTGGCTGCTTGTTATCTTCTAGAGAATTAACTGCTTATAACACTTTCAAGGAACTAATTTCAATAACTAAAGGTATTTTATAAACTGACCTTATTATGATGCAAAACACCATAAAGAAAATGACACTCTTTCCGTGTAAAAGTAATTCATGTCGTATTTGTCAGTTTTATCATGGCGTTGTTGTACTTTTCACAAATAGAGAGTTTAGGAATGATGATAAATATTACAATAGTGTAGATTTATTTTTGCATAAAATATTCTGATGTATCTTCTTACTTTTGCCTCTTTCATATATATAAATACTAAAATAAAATTTGCTTGAGTATCGGTACTCTTTTTTTAACAGTTATATCTCAATATTGTGTATTATTACTATTTCTTTTTCAGAAAAAAATGTATTATACGCTAGTTTCACTCTATTTTGAATAACAATATGAATATTTATTTATTTATTTTTTGTTGAAATTATAAATGTTGTACTTGTTGATGTAGAAATTTTTTGATTTTTCTATTATGTATTTTTTTGAATACTAGAATGGAAGCTCCAAATTATTAGAATAAAATTAACTTAATCTCATTCATTCTTAACAAAACTCTTAATTCTTTAAAATTTCTAAAAGAGACTTGATGTGAATAAAAAAGGTTAACATTGATATATATTGTACAACAAAGACAAAAAGATTTCTTTAACAAATAATTCTTTTGCAATTATTGAAACTATTTTTTTAAATTGACTACTTTAAAATAGAAAACCAAAAAACTTTAACTTGAGTTATAATATTTTTGAGCAAACATTTTATGCATCAATGTGAGTTTATTCCACACTTACTAAATGTCACAAAAGTGGATGCTTGTTATCCTCTAGAGAAATTAACTACTAATAACACTTACAACGAACTAATTATAATAATTAAAAGAACTCTATAAATTGACCTTATTATGATGAAAAACACTATAAAGAAAATGACACTCTTTCCGTGTAAAAGTAATTCGTGTCATATTTGTCAATTTTATCATGGCGTTGTTGTACTTTTCACAAAGAGAAAGATTAGGAATGATGATAAATATAACAATAGTGTAGATTTCTTTTTGCATAAAATAATCGATGTATCTTCTTACTTTTGCTTCTTTCATATATATATAAATACTAAAATAAAATTTGCTTGAGTTTCGGTTCTCTTTTTTTAACAATTATATCTCAATATTGTGTATTATTACTATTTACTTTTCAGAATAAAATCTTATTATACGGAGTTTCACTCTATTTTGAATAAAAACATGAATATTTATTTATTTATTTTTTGTTGAAATTATAAACGTTGTACTTGTTGACATAGAAACTTTTTGATTTTGTTATTAGGTATTTTTTTGAATATTAGAATGCAACCTCCAAATTATTAGAAAGAAATTAGTTTAATCTCATTCATGTTAACAAAACTCTTAATTATTTAAAATTTCTAAACGAGACTTGATGTTAAAAAAAAAGGTTAACATTGATATATATTGTACAACAAAGAAAAAAAGAATTTTTTTAACAAATAAATTTTTTGCATTTATTTAAACTATTTTTTTAAATTGACTACTTTAAAATAGTAAACCAAAAATCTTTAATTTGAGTTATAATATTTTTGAGCAAACATTTTATGCATCAATGTGAGTTTATTGAACACTTACTAAATGTCACAAAAGTGGCTTCTTGTTATCTTCTAGAGAAATTAACTACTTATAACACTTATAATGAACTAATTATAATAACTAAAAGTATTCTATAAATTGACCTTATTATGATGAAAAACAATATAAAGAAAATGACACTCTTTCCGTGTAAAAGTAATTCGTGTCATATTTGTCAATTTTATCATGGCGTTGTAAAAACATAAATATTTAACTTGAGTTATAATATTTTTGAGCAAACATTTTATGCATCAATGTGAGTTTATTCAACACTTACTAAATGTCACAAAAGTGGCTTCTTGTTATCTTCTAGAGAAATTAACTACTTATAACACTTATAATGAACTAATTATAATAACTAAAAGTATTCTATAAATTGACCTTATTATGATGAAAAACAATATAAAGAAAATGACACTCTTTCCGTGTAAAAGTAATTCGTGTCATATTTGTCAATTTTATCATGGCGTTGTAAAAACATAAATATTTAACTTGAGTTATAATATTTTTGAGCAAACATTTTATGCATCAATGTGAGTTTATTCAACACTTACTAAATGTCACAAAAGTGGCTGCTTGTTATCTTCTAGAGAAATTAACTACTTATAACACTTACAAGGAACTAATTTTAATAATTAAAAGTATTTTATCAACTGACCTTATTATGTTAAAAAAAACACCATAAAGAAAATGACACTCTTTCCGTGTAAAAGTAATTCATGTCATATTTGTTAATTTTATCATGGCGTTGTTGTACTTTTCACAAAGAGAAAGTTTAGGAATTATGATAAATATAACAATAGTGTAGATTTATTTTTGCATAAAATATTCTGATGTATCTTCTTACTTTTGCTTCTTTCATATATATAAATACTAAAATAAAATTTGCTTGAGTAACGGTTCTATTTTTTTAACAATTATATCTCAAAATTGTGTATTATTACTATTTCTTTTTCAGAATAAAAAAAACTCATTATACGCTAGTTCCACTCTATTTTGAATAAAAATATGAATATATATTTAATTATTTTTTGTTGAAATTATTAATGTTGTACTTGTTGATGTAGAAATTTTTTGATTTTTTGATTAGGTATTTTTTTGAATACTAGAATGGAAGCTCCAAATTATTAGAATAAAATTAACTTAATCTCATTCATGTTAACAAAACTCTTAATTCTTTAAAATTTCTAAAAGAGACTTGATGTTAATAAAAAAGGTTAACGTTGATATTTATTGTACAACAAAGATAAAAAGATTTCTTTAACAAATAATTTTTTTGCAATTATTGAAACTATTTTTTTAAATTGACTACTTTAAAATAGAAAACCTAAAAGCTTTAACTTGAGTTATAATATTTTTGAGCAAACATTTTATGCATCAATGTGAGTTTATTCAACACTTACTAAATGTCACAAAAGTGGCTGCTTATTATCTTCTAGAGAGATTAACTACTTATTAAACTTACAAGGAACTAATTATAATAACTAAAAGTATTCTTTAAATTGACCTTATTATGATGAAAAACACCATAAAGAAAATGACACTCTTTCCGTGTAACAGTAATTCATGTCATATTTGTCAATTTTATTATGCCACTGTTTTCCTTTTCATAAAGAGAAAGTTTAGGAATGATGATAAATACAACAATAGTGTAGATTTCTTTTTGCATAAAATAATCTGATGTTTCTTCTTATTTTTGCTTCCTTCATATATATAAATACTAAAGTAAAATTTGTTTGAGTAACGGTTCTTTTTTTAAACAATTATATCTCAATATTGTATATTTTTACTATTTTTGTTTCAGAATAAAAACATATTATACGTTGGTTTCACTCTATTTTGAATAAAAACATAAACATATATTTATTTATTTATTGTTGAAATTATAAATGTTGTACTTGTTGACATAGAAACTTATTGATTTTTCGATTAGGTATTTTGTTGAATATTAGAATGGAACCTCCAAAGTATTATAATGAAATTAACTTAATCTCATTCAAGTTAACAAAAATCTTAATTCTTTCAAACTTCTAAAAGAGACTTCATGTTAATAAAAAAGATTAATGTTGATATATATTGTACAACAAAGATAAAAAGATTTTCTTTAACAAATAGTTTTTTGCAATTATTGAAACTATTTTTTTAAATTGACTACTTTAAAATAGAAAACCAAAAAACTTTAACTTGAGTTATAATATTTTTGAGCAAACATTTTATGCATCAATGTGAGTTTATTCAACACTTACTAAATGTCACGAAACTGGCTGCTTGTTATCTTCTAGAGAATTAACTGCTTATAACACTTTCAAGGAACTAATTTCAATAACTAAAGGTATTTTATAAACTGACCTTATTATGATGCAAAACACCATAAAGAAAATGACACTCTTTCCGTGTAAAAGTAATTCATGTCGTATTTGTCAGTTTTATCATGGCGTTGTTGTACTTTTCACAAATAGAGAGTTTAGGAATGATGATAAATATTACAATAGTGTAGATTTATTTTTGCATAAAATATTCAGATGTATCTTCTTACTTTTGCCTCTTTCATATATATAAATACTAAAATAAAATTTGCTTGAGTATCGGTACTCTTTTTTTAACAGTTATATCTCAATATTGTGTATTATTACTATTTCTTTTTCAGAAAAAAATGTATTATACGCTAGTTTCACTCTATTTTGAATAACAATATGAATATTTATTTATTTATTTTTTGTTGAAATTATAAATGTTGTACTTGTTGATGTAGAAATTTTTTGATTTTTCTATTATGTATTTTTTTGAATACTAGAATGGAAGCTCCAAATTATTAGAATAAAATTAACTTAATCTCATTCATTCTTAACAAAACTCTTAATTCTTTAAAATTTCTAAAAGAGACTTGATGTGAATAAAAAAGGTTAACATTGATATATATTGTACAACAAAGACAAAAAGATTTCTTTAACAAATAATTCTTTTGCAATTATTGAAACTATTTTTTTTAAATTGACTACTTTAAAATAGAAAACCAAAAAACTTTAACTTGAGTTATAATATTTTTGAGCAAACATTTTATGCATCAATGTGAGTTTATTCCACACTTACTAAATGTCACAAAAGTGGATGCTTGTTATCCTCTAGAGAAATTAACTACTAATAACACTTACAACGAACTAATTATAATAATTAAAAGAACTCTATAAATTGACCTTATTATGATGAAAAACACTATAAAGAAAATGACACTCTTTCCGTGTAAAAGTAATTCGTGTCATATTTGTCAATTTTATCATGGCGTTGTTGTACTTTTCACAAAGAGAAAGATTAGGAATGATGATAAATATAACAATAGTGTAGATTTCTTTTTGCATAAAATAATCGATGTATCTTCTTACTTTTGCTTCTTTCATATATATATAAATACTAAAATAAAATTTGCTTGAGTTTCGGTTCTCTTTTTTTAACAATTATATCTCAATATTGTGTATTATTACTATTTACTTTTCAGAATAAAATCTTATTATACGGAGTTTCACTCTATTTTGAATAAAAACATGAATATTTATTTATTTATTTTTTGTTGAAATTATAAACGTTGTACTTGTTGACATAGAAACTTTTTGATTTTGTTATTAGGTATTTTTTTGAATATTAGAATGCAACCTCCAAATTATTAGAAAGAAATTAGTTTAATCTCATTCATGTTAACAAAACTCTTAATTATTTAAAATTTCTAAACGAGACTTGATGTTAAAAAAAAAGGTTAACATTGATATATATTGTACAACAAAGAAAAAAAGAATTTTTTTAACAAATAAATTTTTTGCATTTATTTAAACTATTTTTTTAAATTGACTACTTTAAAATAGTAAACCAAAAATCTTTAATTTGAGTTATAATATTTTTGAGCAAACATTTTATGCATCAATGTGAGTTTATTGAACACTTACTAAATGTCACAAAAGTGGCTTCTTGTTATCTTCTAGAGAAATTAACTACTTATAACACTTATAATGAACTAATTATAATAACTAAAAGTATTCTATAAATTGACCTTATTATGATGAAAAACAATATAAAGAAAATGACACTCTTTCCGTGTAAAAGTAATTCGTGTCATATTTGTCAATTTTATCATGGCGTTGTAAAAACATAAATATTTAACTTGAGTTATAATATTTTTGAGCAAACATTTTATGCATCAATGTGAGTTTATTCAACACTTACTAAATGTCACAAAAGTGGCTTCTTGTTATCTTCTAGAGAAATTAACTACTTATAACACTTATAATGAACTAATTATAATAACTAAAAGTATTCTATAAATTGACCTTATTATGATGAAAAACAATATAAAGAAAATGACACTCTTTCCGTGTAAAAGTAATTCGTGTCATATTTGTCAATTTTATCATGGCGTTGTAAAAACATAAATATTTAACTTGAGTTATAATATTTTTGAGCAAACATTTTATGCATCAATGTGAGTTTATTCAACACTTACTAAATGTCACAAAAGTGGCTGCTTGTTATCTTCTAGAGAAATTAACTACTTATAACACTTACAAGGAACTAATTTTAATAATTAAAAGTATTTTATCAACTGACCTTATTATGTTAAAAAAAACACCATAAAGAAAATGACACTCTTTCCGTGTAAAAGTAATTCATGTCATATTTGTTAATTTTATCATGGCGTTGTTGTACTTTTCACAAAGAGAAAGTTTAGGAATTATGATAAATATAACAATAGTGTAGATTTATTTTTGCATAAAATATTCTGATGTATCTTCTTACTTTTGCTTCTTTCATATATATAAATACTAAAATAAAATTTGCTTGAGTAACGGTTCTATTTTTTTAACAATTATATCTCAAAATTGTGTATTATTACTATTTCTTTTTCAGAATAAAAAAAACTCATTATACGCTAGTTCCACTCTATTTTGAATAAAAATATGAATATATATTTAATTATTTTTTGTTGAAATTATTAATGTTGTACTTGTTGATGTAGAAATTTTTTGATTTTTTGATTAGGTATTTTTTTGAATACTAGAATGGAAGCTCCAAATTATTAGAATAAAATTAACTTAATCTCATTCATGTTAACAAAACTCTTAATTCTTTAAAATTTCTAAAAGAGACTTGATGTTAATAAAAAAGGTTAACGTTGATATTTATTGTACAACAAAGATAAAAAGATTTCTTTAACAAATAATTTTTTTGCAATTATTGAAACTATTTTTTTAAATTGACTACTTTAAAATAGAAAACCTAAAAGCTTTAACTTGAGTTATAATATTTTTGAGCAAACATTTTATGCATCAATGTGAGTTTATTCAACACTTACTAAATGTCACAAAAGTGGCTGCTTATTATCTTCTAGAGAGATTAACTACTTATTAAACTTACAAGGAACTAATTATAATAACTAAAAGTATTCTTTAAATTGACCTTATTATGATGAAAACACCATAAAGAAAATGACACTCTTTCCGTGTAACAGTAATTCATGTCATATTTGTCAATTTTATTATGCCACTGTTTTCCTTTTCATAAAGAGAAAGTTTAGGAATGATGATAAATACAACAATAGTGTAGATTTCTTTTTGCATAAAATAATCTGATGTTTCTTCTTATTTTTGCTTCCTTCATATATATAAATACTAAAGTAAAATTTGTTTGAGTAACGGTTCTTTTTTAAACAATTATATCTCAATATTGTATATTTTTACTATTTTTGTTTCAGAATAAAAACATATTATACGTTGGTTTCACTCTATTTTGAATAAAAACATAAACATATATTTATTTATTTATTGTTGAAATTATAAATGTTGTACTTGTTGACATAGAAACTTATTGATTTTTCGATTAGGTATTTTGTTGAATATTAGAATGGAACCTCCAAAGTATTATAATGAAATTAACTTAATCTCATTCAAGTTAACAAAAATCTTAATTCTTTCAAACTTCTAAAAGAGACTTCATGTTAATAAAAAAGATTAATGTTGATATATATTGTACAACAAAGATAAAAAGATTTTCTTTAACAAATAGTTTTTTGCAATTATTGAAACTATTTTTTTAAATTGACTACTTTAAAATAGAAAACCAAAAAACTTTAACTTGAGTTATAATATTTTTGAGCAAACATTTTATGCATCAATGTGAGTTTATTCAACACTTACTAAATGTCACGAAACTGGCTGCTTGTTATCTTCTAGAGAATTAACTGCTTATAACACTTTCAAGGAACTAATTTCAATAACTAAAGGTATTTTATAAACTGACCTTATTATGATGCAAAACACCATAAAGAAAATGACACTCTTTCCGTGTAAAAGTAATTCATGTCGTATTTGTCAGTTTTATCATGGCGTTGTTGTACTTTTCACAAATAGAGAGTTTAGGAATGATGATAAATATTACAATAGTGTAGATTTATTTTTGCATAAAATATTCAGATGTATCTTCTTACTTTTGCCTCTTTCATATATATAAATACTAAAATAAAATTTGCTTGAGTATCGGTACTCTTTTTTTAACAGTTATATCTCAATATTGTGTATTATTACTATTTCTTTTTCAGAAAAAAATGTATTATACGCTAGTTTCACTCTATTTTGAATAACAATATGAATATTTATTTATTTATTTTTTGTTGAAATTATAAATGTTGTACTTGTTGATGTAGAAATTTTTTGATTTTTCTATTATGTATTTTTTTGAATACTAGAATGGAAGCTCCAAATTATTAGAATAAAATTAACTTAATCTCATTCATTCTTAACAAAACTCTTAATTCTTTAAAATTTCTAAAAGAGACTTGATGTGAATAAAAAAGGTTAACATTGATATATATTGTACAACAAAGACAAAAAGATTTCTTTAACAAATAATTCTTTTGCAATTATTGAAACTATTTTTTTTAAATTGACTACTTTAAAATAGAAAACCAAAAAACTTTAACTTGAGTTATAATATTTTTGAGCAAACATTTTATGCATCAATGTGAGTTTATTCCACACTTACTAAATGTCACAAAAGTGGATGCTTGTTATCCTCTAGAGAAATTAACTACTAATAACACTTACAACGAACTAATTATAATAATTAAAAGAACTCTATAAATTGACCTTATTATGATGAAAAACACTATAAAGAAAATGACACTCTTTCCGTGTAAAAGTAATTCGTGTCATATTTGTCAATTTTATCATGGCGTTGTTGTACTTTTCACAAAGAGAAAGATTAGGAATGATGATAAATATAACAATAGTGTAGATTTCTTTTTGCATAAAATAATCGATGTATCTTCTTACTTTTGCTTCTTTCATATATATATAAATACTAAAATAAAATTTGCTTGAGTTTCGGTTCTCTTTTTTTAACAATTATATCTCAATATTGTGTATTATTACTATTTACTTTTCAGAATAAAATCTTATTATACGGAGTTTCACTCTATTTTGAATAAAAACATGAATATTTATTTATTTATTTTTTGTTGAAATTATAAACGTTGTACTTGTTGACATAGAAACTTTTTGATTTTGTTATTAGGTATTTTTTTGAATATTAGAATGCAACCTCCAAATTATTAGAAAGAAATTAGTTTAATCTCATTCATGTTAACAAAACTCTTAATTATTTAAAATTTCTAAACGAGACTTGATGTTAAAAAAAAAGGTTAACATTGATATATATTGTACAACAAAGAAAAAAAGAATTTTTTTAACAAATAAATTTTTTGCATTTATTTAAACTATTTTTTTAAATTGACTACTTTAAAATAGTAAACCAAAAATCTTTAATTTGAGTTATAATATTTTTGAGCAAACATTTTATGCATCAATGTGAGTTTATTGAACACTTACTAAATGTCACAAAAGTGGCTTCTTGTTATCTTCTAGAGAAATTAACTACTTATAACACTTATAATGAACTAATTATAATAACTAAAAGTATTCTATAAATTGACCTTATTATGATGAAAAACAATATAAAGAAAATGACACTCTTTCCGTGTAAAAGTAATTCGTGTCATATTTGTCAATTTTATCATGGCGTTGTAAAAACATAAATATTTAACTTGAGTTATAATATTTTTGAGCAAACTATTTATGCATCAATGTGAGTTTATTCAACACTTACTAAATGTCACAAAAGTGGCTTCTTGTTATCTTCTAGAGAAATTAACTACTTATAACACTTATAATGAACTAATTATAATAACTAAAAGTATTCTATAAATTGACCTTATTATGATGAAAAACAATATAAAGAAAATGACACTCTTTCCGTGTAAAAGTAATTCGTGTCATATTTGTCAATTTTATCATGGCGTTGTAAAAACATAAATATTTAACTTGAGTTATAATATTTTTGAGCAAACATTTTATGCATCAATGTGAGTTTATTCAACACTTACTAAATGTCACAAAAGTGGCTGCTTGTTATCTTCTAGAGAAATTAACTACTTATAACACTTACAAGGAACTAATTTTAATAATTAAAAGTATTTTATCAACTGACCTTATTATGTTAAAAAAAACACCATAAAGAAAATGACACTCTTTCCGTGTAAAAGTAATTCATGTCATATTTGTTAATTTTATCATGGCGTTGTTGTACTTTTCACAAAGAGAAAGTTTAGGAATTATGATAAATATAACAATAGTGTAGATTTATTTTTGCATAAAATATTCTGATGTATCTTCTTACTTTTGCTTCTTTCATATATATAAATACTAAAATAAAATTTGCTTGAGTAACGGTTCTATTTTTTTAACAATTATATCTCAAAATTGTGTATTATTACTATTTCTTTTTCAGAATAAAAAAAACTCATTATACGCTAGTTCCACTCTATTTTGAATAAAAATATGAATATATATTTAATTATTTTTTGTTGAAATTATTAATGTTGTACTTGTTGATGTAGAAATTTTTTGATTTTTTGATTAGGTATTTTTTTGAATACTAGAATGGAAGCTCCAAATTATTAGAATAAAATTAACTTAATCTCATTCATGTTAACAAAACTCTTAATTCTTTAAAATTTCTAAAAGAGACTTGATGTTAATAAAAAAGGTTAACGTTGATATTTATTGTACAACAAAGATAAAAAGATTTCTTTAACAAATAATTTTTTTGCAATTATTGAAACTATTTTTTTAAATTGACTACTTTAAAATAGAAAACCTAAAAGCTTTAACTTGAGTTATAATATTTTTGAGCAAACATTTTATGCATCAATGTGAGTTTATTCAACACTTACTAAATGTCACAAAAGTGGCTGCTTATTATCTTCTAGAGAGATTAACTACTTATTAAACTTACAAGGAACTAATTATAATAACTAAAAGTATTCTTTAAATTGACCTTATTATGATGAAAAACACCATAAAGAAAATGACACTCTTTCCGTGTAACAGTAATTCATGTCATATTTGTCAATTTTATTATGCCACTGTTTTCCTTTTCATAAAGAGAAAGTTTAGGAATGATGATAAATACAACAATAGTGTAGATTTCTTTTTGCATAAAATAATCTGATGTTTCTTCTTATTTTTGCTTCCTTCATATATATAAATACTAAAGTAAAATTTGTTTGAGTAACGGTTCTTTTTTTAAACAATTATATCTCAATATTGTATATTTTTACTATTTTTGTTTCAGAATAAAAACATATTATACGTTGGTTTCACTCTATTTTGAATAAAAACATAAACATATATTTATTTATTTATTGTTGAAATTATAAATGTTGTACTTGTTGACATAGAAACTTATTGATTTTTCGATTAGGTATTTTGTTGAATATTAGAATGGAACCTCCAAAGTATTATAATGAAATTAACTTAATCTCATTCAAGTTAACAAAAATCTTAATTCTTTCAAACTTCTAAAAGAGACTTCATGTTAATAAAAAAGATTAATGTTGATATATATTGTACAACAAAGATAAAAAGATTTTCTTTAACAAATAGTTTTTTGCAATTATTGAAACTATTTTTTTAAATTGACTACTTTAAAATAGAAAACCAAAAAACTTTAACTTGAGTTATAATATTTTTGAGCAAACATTTTATGCATCAATGTGAGTTTATTCAACACTTACTAAATGTCACGAAACTGGCTGCTTGTTATCTTCTAGAGAATTAACTGCTTATAACACTTTCAAGGAACTAATTTCAATAACTAAAGGTATTTTATAAACTGACCTTATTATGATGCAAAACACCATAAAGAAAATGACACTCTTTCCGTGTAAAAGTAATTCATGTCGTATTTGTCAGTTTTATCATGGCGTTGTTGTACTTTTCACAAATAGAGAGTTTAGGAATGATGATAAATATTACAATAGTGTAGATTTATTTTTGCATAAAATATTCAGATGTATCTTCTTACTTTTGCCTCTTTCATATATATAAATACTAAAATAAAATTTGCTTGAGTATCGGTACTCTTTTTTTAACAGTTATATCTCAATATTGTGTATTATTACTATTTCTTTTTCAGAAAAAAATGTATTATACGCTAGTTTCACTCTATTTTGAATAACAATATGAATATTTATTTATTTATTTTTTGTTGAAATTATAAATGTTGTACTTGTTGATGTAGAAATTTTTTGATTTTTCTATTATGTATTTTTTTGAATACTAGAATGGAAGCTCCAAATTATTAGAATAAAATTAACTTAATCTCATTCATTCTTAACAAAACTCTTAATTCTTTAAAATTTCTAAAAGAGACTTGATGTGAATAAAAAAGGTTAACATTGATATATATTGTACAACAAAGACAAAAAGATTTCTTTAACAAATAATTCTTTTGCAATTATTGAAACTATTTTTTTTAAATTGACTACTTTAAAATAGAAAACCAAAAAACTTTAACTTGAGTTATAATATTTTTGAGCAAACATTTTATGCATCAATGTGAGTTTATTCCACACTTACTAAATGTCACAAAAGTGGATGCTTGTTATCCTCTAGAGAAATTAACTACTAATAACACTTACAACGAACTAATTATAATAATTAAAAGAACTCTATAAATTGACCTTATTATGATGAAAAACACTATAAAGAAAATGACACTCTTTCCGTGTAAAAGTAATTCGTGTCATATTTGTCAATTTTATCATGGCGTTGTTGTACTTTTCACAAAGAGAAAGATTAGGAATGATGATAAATATAACAATAGTGTAGATTTCTTTTTGCATAAAATAATCGATGTATCTTCTTACTTTTGCTTCTTTCATATATATATAAATACTAAAATAAAATTTGCTTGAGTTTCGGTTCTCTTTTTTTAACAATTATATCTCAATATTGTGTATTATTACTATTTACTTTTCAGAATAAAATCTTATTATACGGAGTTTCACTCTATTTTGAATAAAAACATGAATATTTATTTATTTATTTTTTGTTGAAATTATAAACGTTGTACTTGTTGACATAGAAACTTTTTGATTTTGTTATTAGGTATTTTTTTGAATATTAGAATGCAACCTCCAAATTATTAGAAAGAAATTAGTTTAATCTCATTCATGTTAACAAAACTCTTAATTATTTAAAATTCTAAACGAGACTTGATGTTAAAAAAAAAGGTTAACATTGATATATATTGTACAACAAAGAAAAAAAGAATTTTTTTAACAAATAAATTTTTTGCATTTATTTAAACTATTTTTTTAAATTGACTACTTTAAAATAGTAAACCAAAAATCTTTAATTTGAGTTATAATATTTTTGAGCAAACATTTTATGCATCAATGTGAGTTTATTGAACACTTACTAAATGTCACAAAAGTGGCTTCTTGTTATCTTCTAGAGAAATTAACTACTTATAACACTTATAATGAACTAATTATAATAACTAAAAGTATTCTATAAATTGACCTTATTATGATGAAAAACAATATAAAGAAAATGACACTCTTTCCGTGTAAAAGTAATTCGTGTCATATTTGTCAATTTTATCATGGCGTTGTAAAAACATAAATATTTAACTTGAGTTATAATATTTTTGAGCAAACATTTTATGCATCAATGTGAGTTTATTCAACACTTACTAAATGTCACAAAAGTGGCTTCTTGTTATCTTCTAGAGAAATTAACTACTTATAACACTTATAATGAACTAATTATAATAACTAAAAGTATTCTATAAATTGACCTTATTATGATGAAAAACAATATAAAGAAAATGACACTCTTTCCGTGTAAAAGTAATTCGTGTCATATTTGTCAATTTTATCATGGCGTTGTAAAAACATAAATATTTAACTTGAGTTATAATATTTTTGAGCAAACATTTTATGCATCAATGTGAGTTTATTCAACACTTACTAAATGTCACAAAAGTGGCTGCTTGTTATCTTCTAGAGAAATTAACTACTTATAACACTTACAAGGAACTAATTTTAATAATTAAAAGTATTTTATCAACTGACCTTATTATGTTAAAAAAAACACCATAAAGAAAATGACACTCTTTCCGTGTAAAAGTAATTCATGTCATATTTGTTAATTTTATCATGGCGTTGTTGTACTTTTCACAAAGAGAAAGTTTAGGAATTATGATAAATATAACAATAGTGTAGATTTATTTTTGCATAAAATATTCTGATGTATCTTCTTACTTTTGCTTCTTTCATATATATAAATACTAAAATAAAATTTGCTTGAGTAACGGTTCTATTTTTTTAACAATTATATCTCAAAATTGTGTATTATTACTATTTCTTTTTCAGAATAAAAAAAACTCATTATACGCTAGTTCCACTCTATTTTGAATAAAAATATGAATATATATTTAATTATTTTTTGTTGAAATTATTAATGTTGTACTTGTTGATGTAGAAATTTTTTGATTTTTTGATTAGGTATTTTTTTGAATACTAGAATGGAAGCTCCAAATTATTAGAATAAAATTAACTTAATCTCATTCATGTTAACAAAACTCTTAATTCTTTAAAATTTCTAAAAGAGACTTGATGTTAATAAAAAAGGTTAACGTTGATATTTATTGTACAACAAAGATAAAAAGATTTCTTTAACAAATAATTTTTTTGCAATTATTGAAACTATTTTTTTAAATTGACTACTTTAAAATAGAAAACCTAAAAGCTTTAACTTGAGTTATAATATTTTTGAGCAAACATTTTATGCATCAATGTGAGTTTATTCAACACTTACTAAATGTCACAAAAGTGGCTGCTTATTATCTTCTAGAGAGATTAACTACTTATTAAACTTACAAGGAACTAATTATAATAACTAAAAGTATTCTTTAAATTGACCTTATTATGATGAAAAACACCATAAAGAAAATGACACTCTTTCCGTGTAACAGTAATTCATGTCATATTTGTCAATTTTATTATGCCACTGTTTTCCTTTTCATAAAGAGAAAGTTTAGGAATGATGATAAATACAACAATAGTGTAGATTTCTTTTTGCATAAAATAATCTGATGTTTCTTCTTATTTTTGCTTCCTTCATATATATAAATACTAAAGTAAAATTTGTTTGAGTAACGGTTCTTTTTTTAAACAATTATATCTCAATATTGTATATTTTTACTATTTTTGTTTCAGAATAAAAACATATTATACGTTGGTTTCACTCTATTTTGAATAAAAACATAAACATATATTTATTTATTTATTGTTGAAATTATAAATGTTGTACTTGTTGACATAGAAACTTATTGATTTTTCGATTAGGTATTTTGTTGAATATTAGAATGGAACCTCCAAAGTATTATAATGAAATTAACTTAATCTCATTCAAGTTAACAAAAATCTTAATTCTTTCAAACTTCTAAAAGAGACTTCATGTTAATAAAAAAGATTAATGTTGATATATATTGTACAACAAAGATAAAAAGATTTTCTTTAACAAATAGTTTTTTGCAATTATTGAAACTATTTTTTTAAATTGACTACTTTAAAATAGAAAACCAAAAAACTTTAACTTGAGTTATAATATTTTTGAGCAAACATTTTATGCATCAATGTGAGTTTATTCAACACTTACTAAATGTCACGAAACTGGCTGCTTGTTATCTTCTAGAGAATTAACTGCTTATAACACTTTCAAGGAACTAATTTCAATAACTAAAGGTATTTTATAAACTGACCTTATTATGATGCAAAACACCATAAAGAAAATGACACTCTTTCCGTGTAAAAGTAATTCATGTCGTATTTGTCAGTTTTATCATGGCGTTGTTGTACTTTTCACAAATAGAGAGTTTAGGAATGATGATAAATATTACAATAGTGTAGATTTATTTTTGCATAAAATATTCAGATGTATCTTCTTACTTTTGCCTCTTTCATATATATAAATACTAAAATAAAATTTGCTTGAGTATCGGTACTCTTTTTTAACAGTTATATCTCAATATTGTGTATTATTACTATTTCTTTTTCAGAAAAAAATGTATTATACGCTAGTTTCACTCTATTTTGAATAACAATATGAATATTTATTTATTTATTTTTTGTTGAAATTATAAATGTTGTACTTGTTGATGTAGAAATTTTTTGATTTTTCTATTATGTATTTTTTTGAATACTAGAATGGAAGCTCCAAATTATTAGAATAAAATTAACTTAATCTCATTCATTCTTAACAAAACTCTTAATTCTTTAAAATTTCTAAAAGAGACTTGATGTGAATAAAAAAGGTTAACATTGATATATATTGTACAACAAAGACAAAAAGATTTCTTTAACAAATAATTCTTTTGCAATTATTGAAACTATTTTTTTAAATTGACTACTTTAAAATAGAAAACCAAAAAACTTTAACTTGAGTTATAATATTTTTGAGCAAACATTTTATGCATCAATGTGAGTTTATTCCACACTTACTAAATGTCACAAAAGTGGATGCTTGTTATCCTCTAGAGAAATTAACTACTAATAACACTTACAACGAACTAATTATAATAATTAAAAGAACTCTATAAATTGACCTTATTATGATGAAAAACACTATAAAGAAAATGACACTCTTTCCGTGTAAAAGTAATTCGTGTCATATTTGTCAATTTTATCATGGCGTTGTTGTACTTTTCACAAAGAGAAAGATTAGGAATGATGATAAATATAACAATAGTGTAGATTTCTTTTTGCATAAAATAATCGATGTATCTTCTTACTTTTGCTTCTTTCATATATATATAAATACTAAAATAAAATTTGCTTGAGTTTCGGTTCTTTTTTTTAACAATTATATCTCAATATTGTGTATTATTACTATTTACTTTTCAGAATAAAATCTTATTATACGGAGTTTCACTCTATTTTGAATAAAAACATGAATATTTATTTATTTATTTTTTGTTGAAATTATAAACGTTGTACTTGTTGACATAGAAACTTTTTGATTTTGTTATTAGGTATTTTTTTGAATATTAGAATGCAACCTCCAAATTATTAGAAAGAAATTAGTTTAATCTCATTCATGTTAACAAAACTCTTAATTATTTAAAATTTCTAAACGAGACTTGATGTTAAAAAAAAAGGTTAACATTGATATATATTACAACAAAGAAAAAAGAATTTTTTTAACAAATAAATTTTTTGCATTTATTTAAACTATTTTTTAAATTGACTACTTTAAATAGTAAACCAAAAATCTTTAATTTGAGTTATAATATTTTTGAGCAAACATTTTATGCATCAATGTGAGTTTATTGAACACTTACTAAATGTCACAAAAGTGGCTTCTTGTTATCTTCTAGAGAAATTAACTACTTATAACACTTATAATGAACTAATTATAATAACTAAAAGTATTCTATAAATTGACCTTATTATGATGAAAAACAATATAAAGAAAATGACACTCTTTCCGTGTAAAAGTAATTCGTGTCATATTTGTCAATTTTATCATGGCGTTGTAAAAACATAAATATTTAACTTGAGTTATAATATTTTTGAGCAAACATTTTATGCATCAATGTGAGTTTATTCAACACTTACTAAATGTCACAAAAGTGGCTTCTTGTTATCTTCTAGAGAAATAACTACTTATAACACTTATAATGAACTAATTATATAACTAAAAGTATTCTATAAATTGACCTTATTATGATGAAAAACAATATAAAGAAAATGACACTCTTTCCGTGTAAAAGTAATTCGTGTCATATTTGTCAATTTTATCATGGCGTTGTAAAAACATAAATATTTAACTTGAGTTATAATATTTTTGAGCAAACATTTTATGCATCAATGTGAGTTTATTCAACACTTACTAAATGTCACAAAAGTGGCTGCTTGTTATCTTCTAGAGAAATTAACTACTTATAACACTTACAAGGAACTAATTTTAATAATTAAAAGTATTTTATCAACTGACCTTATTATGTTAAAAAAAACACCATAAAGAAAATGACACTCTTTCCGTGTAAAAGTAATTCATGTCATATTTGTTAATTTTATCATGGCGTTGTTGTACTTTTCACAAAGAGAAAGTTTAGGAATTATGATAAATATAACAATAGTGTAGATTTATTTTTGCATAAAATATTCTGATGTATCTTCTTACTTTTGCTTCTTTCATATATATAAATACTAAAATAAAATTTGCTTGAGTAACGGTTCTATTTTTTTAACAATTATATCTCAAAATTGTGTATTATTACTATTTCTTTTTCAGAATAAAAAAAACTCATTATACGCTAGTTCCACTCTATTTTGAATAAAAATATGAATATATATTTAATTATTTTTTGTTGAAATTATTAATGTTGTACTTGTTGATGTAGAAATTTTTTGATTTTTTGATTAGGTATTTTTTTGAATACTAGAATGGAAGCTCCAAATTATTAGAATAAAATTAACTTAATCTCATTCATGTTAACAAAACTCTTAATTCTTTAAAATTTCTAAAAGAGACTTGATGTTAATAAAAAAGGTTAACGTTGATATTTATTGTACAACAAAGATAAAAAGATTTCTTTAACAAATAATTTTTTTGCAATTATTGAAACTATTTTTTTAAATTGACTACTTTAAAATAGAAAACCTAAAAGCTTTAACTTGAGTTATAATATTTTTGAGCAAACATTTTATGCATCAATGTGAGTTTATTCAACACTTACTAAATGTCACAAAAGTGGCTGCTTATTATCTTCTAGAGAGATTAACTACTTATTAAACTTACAAGGAACTAATTATAATAACTAAAAGTATTCTTTAAATTGACCTTATTATGATGAAAAACACCATAAAGAAAATGACACTCTTTCCGTGTAACAGTAATTCATGTCATATTTGTCAATTTTATTATGCCACTGTTTTCCTTTTCATAAAGAGAAAGTTTAGGAATGATGATAAATACAACAATAGTGTAGATTTCTTTTTGCATAAAATAATCTGATGTTTCTTCTTATTTTTGCTTCCTTCATATATATAAATACTAAAGTAAAATTTGTTTGAGTAACGGTTCTCTTTTTTTAAACAATTACATCTCAATATTGTATATTTTTACTATTTTTGTTTCAGAATAAAAACATATTATACGTTGGTTTCACTCTATTTTGAATAAAAACATAAACATATATTTATTTATTTATTGTTGAAATTATAAATGTTGTACTTGTTGACATAGAAACTTATTGATTTTTCGATTAGGTATTTTGTTGAATATTAGAATGGAACCTCCAAAGTATTATAATGAAATTAACTTAATCTCATTCAAGTTAACAAAAATCTTAATTCTTTCAAACTTCTAAAAGAGACTTCATGTTAATAAAAAAGATTAATGTTGATATATATTGTACAACAAAGATAAAAAGATTTTCTTTAACAAATAGTTTTTTGCAATTATTGAAACTATTTTTTTAAATTGACTACTTTAAAATAGAAAACCAAAAAACTTTAACTTGAGTTATAATATTTTTGAGCAAACATTTTATGCATCAATGTGAGTTTATTCAACACTTACTAAATGTCACGAAACTGGCTGCTTGTTATCTTCTAGAGAATTAACTGCTTATAACACTTTCAAGGAACTAATTTCAATAACTAAAGGTATTTTATAAACTGACCTTATTATGATGCAAAACACCATAAAGAAAATGACACTCTTTCCGTGTAAAAGTAATTCATGTCGTATTTGTCAGTTTTATCATGGCGTTGTTGTACTTTTCACAAATAGAGAGTTTAGGAATGATGATAAATATTACAATAGTGTAGATTTATTTTTGCATAAAATATTCAGATGTATCTTCTTACTTTTGCCTCTTTCATATATATAAATACTAAAATAAAATTTGCTTGAGTATCGGTACTCTTTTTTTAACAGTTATATCTCAATATTGTGTATTATTACTATTTCTTTTTCAGAAAAAAATGTATTATACGCTAGTTTCACTCTATTTTGAATAACAATGAATATTTATTTATTTATTTTTTGTTGAAATTATAAATGTTGTACTTGTTGATGTAGAAATTTTTTGATTTTTCTATTATGTATTTTTTTGAATACTAGAATGGAAGCTCCAAATTATTAGAATAAAATTAACTTAATCTCATTCATTCTTAACAAAACTCTTAATTCTTTAAAATTTCTAAAAGAGACTTGATGTGAATAAAAAAGGTTAACATTGATATATATTGTACAACAAAGACAAAAGATTTCTTTAACAAATAATTCTTTTGCAATTATTGAAACTATTTTTTTTAAATTGACTACTTTAAAATAGAAAACCAAAAAACTTTAACTTGAGTTATAATATTTTTGAGCAAACATTTTATGCATCAATGTGAGTTTATTCCACACTTACTAAATGTCACAAAAGTGGATGCTTGTTATCCTCTAGAGAAATTAACTACTAATAACACTTACAACGAACTAATTATAATAATTAAAAGAACTCTATAAATTGACCTTATTATGATGAAAAACACTATAAAGAAAATGACACTCTTTCCGTGTAAAAGTAATTCGTGTCATATTTGTCAATTTTATCATGGCGTTGTTGTACTTTTCACAAAGAGAAAGATTAGGAATGATGATAAATATAACAATAGTGTAGATTTCTTTTTGCATAAAATAATCGATGTATCTTCTTACTTTTGCTTCTTTCATATATATAATAATACTAAAATAAAATTTGCTTGAGTTTCGGTTCTCTTTTTTTTACAATTATATCTCAATATTGTGTATTATTACTATTTACTTTTCAGAATAAAATCTTATTATACGGAGTTTCACTCTATTTTGAATAAAACATGAATATTTATTTATTTATTTTTTGTTGAAATTATAACGTTGTACTTGTTGACATAGAAACTTTTTGATTTTGTTATTAGGTATTTTTTTGAATATTAGAATGCAACCTCCAAATTATTAGAAAGAAATTAGTTTAATCTCATTCATGTTACAAAACTCTTAATTATTTAAAATTTCTAAACGAGACTTGATGTTAAAAAAAAGGTTAACATTGATATATATTGTACAACAAAGAAAAAAAAATTTTTTTTAACAAATAAATTTTTTGCATTTATTTAAACTATTTTTTTAAATTGACTACTTTAAAATAGTAAACCAAAATCTTTAATTTGAGTTATAATATTTTTGAGCAAACATTTTATGCATCAATGTGAGTTTATTGAACACTTACTAAATGTCACAAAAGTGGCTTCTTGTTATCTTCTAGAGAAATTAACTACTTATAACACTTATAATGAACTAATTATAATAACTAAAAGTATTCTATAATTGACCTTATTATGATGAAAACAATATAAAGAAAATGACACTCTTTCCGTGTAAAAGTAATTCGTGTCATATTGTCAATTTTATCATGGCGTTGTAAAAACATAAATATTTAACTTGAGTTATAATATTTTTGAGCAAACATTTTATGCATCAATGTGAGTTTATTCAACACTTACTAATGTCACAAAAGTGGCTTCTTGTTATCTTCTAGAGAAATTAACTACTTATAACACTTATAATGAACTAATTATAATAACTAAAAGTATTCTATAAATTGACCTTATTATGATGAAAACAATATAAAGAAAATGACACTCTTTCCGTAAAAGTAATTCGTGTCATATTTGTCAATTTTATCATGGCGTTGTAAAAAATAAATATTTAACTTGAGTTATAATATTTTTGAGCAACATTTTATGCATCAATGTGAGTTTATTCAACACTTACTAAATGTCACAAAAGTGGCTGCTTGTTATCTTCTAGAGAAATTAACTACTTATAACACTTACAAGGAACTAATTTTAATAATAAAAGTATTTTATCAACTGACCTTATTATGTTAAAAAACCCATAAAGAAAATGACACTCTTTCCGTGTAAAAGTAATTCATGTCATATTTGTTATTTTATCATGGCGTTGTTGTACTTTTCACAAAGAGAAAGTTTAGGAATTATGATAAATATAACAATAGTGTAGATTTATTTTTGCATAAAATATTCTGATGTATCTTCTTACTTTTGCTTCTTTCATATATATAAATACTAAAATAAAATTTGCTTGAGTAACGGTTCTATTTTTTTAACAATTATATCTCAAAATTGTGTATTATTACTATTTCTTTTTCAGAATAAAAAAAAACTCATTATACGCTAGTTCCACTCTATTTTGAATAAAAATATGAATATTATTTAATTATTTTTTGTTGAAATTATTAATGTTGTACTTGTTGATGTAGAAATTTTTTGATTTTTTGATTAGGTATTTTTTTGAATACTAGAATGGAAGCTCCAAATTATTAGAATAAAATTAACTTAATCTCATTCATGTTAACAAAACTCTTAATTCTTTAAAATTTCTAAAAGAGACTTGATGTTAATAAAAAAGGTTAACGTTGATATTTATTGTACAACAAAGATAAAAATTTCTTTAACAATAATTTTTTTTGCAATTATTGAAACTATTTTTTTAAATTGACTACTTTAAATAGAAACCTAAAAGCTTTAACTTGAGTTATAATATTTTTGAGCAAACATTTTATGCATCAATGTGAGTTTATTCAACACTTACTAAATGTCACAAAGTGGCTGCTTATTATCTTCTAGAGAGATTAACTACTTATTAAACTTACAAGGAACTAATTATAATAACTAAAAGTATTCTTCAAATTGACCTTATTATGATGAAAAACACCATAAAGAAAATGACACTCTTTCCGTGTAACAGTAATTCATGTCATATTTGTCATTTTATTATGCCACTGTTTTCCTTTTCATAAAGAGAAAGTTTAGGAATGATGATAAATACAACAATAGTGTAGATTTCTTTTTGCATAAAATAATCTGATGTTTCTTCTTATTTTTGCTTCCTTCATATATATAAATACTAAAGTAAAATTTGTTTGAGTAACGGTTCTCTTTTTTTAAACAATTACATCTCAATATTGTATATTTTTACTATTTTTGTTTCAGAATAAAACATATTATACGTTGGTTTCACTCTATTTTGAATAAAACATAAACATATATTTATTTATTTATTGTTGAAATTATAAATGTTGTACTTGTTGACATAGAAACTTATTGATTTTTCGATTAGGTATTTTGTTGAATATTAGAATGGAACCTCCAAAGTATTATAATGAAATTAACTTAATCTCATTCAAGTTAACAAAAATCTTAATTCTTTCAAACTTCTAAAAGAGACTTCATGTTAATAAAAAAGATTAATGTTGATATATATTGTACAACAAAGATAAAAGATTTTCTTTAACAAATAGTTTTTTGCAATTATTGAACTATTTTTTTTAAATTGACTACTTTAAAATAGAAAACCAAAAAACTTTAACTTGAGTTATAATATTTTTGAGCAAACATTTTATGCATCAATGTGAGTTTATTCAACACTTACTAATGTCACGAAACTGGCTGCTTGTTATCTTCTAGAGAATTAACTGCTTATAACACTTTCAAGGAACTAATTTCAATAACTAAAGGTATTTTATAAACTGACCTTATTATGATGCAAAACACATAAAGAAAATGACACTCTTTCCGTGTAAAAGTAATTCATGTCGTATTTGTCAGTTTTATCATGGCGTTGTTGTACTTTTCACAAATAGAGAGTTTAGGAATGATGATAAATATTACAATAGTGTAGATTTATTTTTGCATAAAATATTCAGATGTATCTTCTTACTTTTGCCTCTTTCATATATAAAATACTAAAATAAATTTGCTTGAGTATCGGTACTCTTTTTTTAACAGTTATATCTCAATATTGTGTATTATTACTATTTCTTTTTCAGAAAAAAATGTATTATACGCTAGTTTCACTCTATTTTGAATAACAATATGAATATTTATTTATTTATTTTTTGTTGAAATTATAAATGTTGTACTTGTTGATGTAGAAATTTTTTGATTTTTCTATTATGTATTTTTTTGAATACTAGAATGGAAGCTCCCAAATTATTAGAATAAAATTAACTTAATCTCATTCATTCTTAACAAAACTCTTAATTCTTTAAAATTTTCTAAAAGAGACTTGATGTGAATAAAAAGGTTACATTGATATATATTGTACAACAAAGACAAAAAGATTTCTTTAACAAATATTCTTTTGCAATTATTGAAACTATTTTTTTTTAATTGACTACTTTAAATAGAAAACCAAAAACTTTAACTTGAGTTATAATATTTTTGAGCAAACATTTATGCATCAATGTGAGTTTATTCCACACTTACTAAATGTCACAAAAGTGGATGCTTGTTATCCTCTAGAGAAATTAACTACTAATAACCTTACAACGAACTAATTATAATAATTAAAAGAACTCTATAAATTGACCTTATTATCATGAAAAACACTATAAAGAAAATGACACTCTTTCCGTGTAAAAGTAATTCGTGTCATATTTGTCAATTTTATCATGGCGTTGTTGTACTTTTCACAAAGAGAAAGATTAGGAATGATGATAAATATAACAATAGTGTAGATTTCTTTTTGCATAAAATAATCGATGTATCTTCTTACTTTTGCTTCTTTCTATATATATAAATACTAAAATAAAATTTGCTTGAGTTTCGGTTCTCTTTTTTTAACAATTATATCTCAATATTGTGTATTATTACTATTTACTTTTCAGAATAAAATCTTATTATACGGAGTTTCACTCTATTTTGAATAAAAACATGAATATTTATTTATTTTTTTTTGTTGTTAAATTATAACGTTGTACTTGTTGACATAGAAACTTTTTGATTTTGTTATTAGGTATTTTTTTGAATATTAGAATGCAACCTCCAAATTATTAGAAAGAAATTAGTTTAATCTCATTCATGTTAACAAAACTCTTATTATTTAAAATTTCTAAACGAGACTTGATGTTAAAAAAAAAGGTTAACATTGATATTATTGTACAACAAAAAAAAAGAATTTTTTTAACAAATAAATTTTTTTGCATTTATTTAACTATTTTTTTAAATTGACTACTTTAAAATAGTAAACCAAAATCTTTAATTTGAGTTATAATATTTTTGAGCAACATTTTATGCATCAATGTGAGTTTATTGACACTTACTAAATGTCACAAAAGTGGCTTCTTGTTATCTTCTAGAGAATTAACTACTTATAACACTTATAATGAACTAATTATAATACTAAAAGTATTCTATAAATTGACCTTATTATGATGAAAAACAATAAAAGAAAATGACACTCTTTCCGTGTAAAAGTAATTCGTGTCATATTTGTCAATTTTATCATGGCGTTGTAAAAACATAATATTTAACTTGAGTTATAATATTTTTGAGCAAACATTTTATGCATCAATGTGAGTTTATTCAACACTTACTAAATGTCACAAAGTGGCTTCTTGTATCTTCTAGAGAAATTAACTACTTATAACACTTATAATGAACTAATTATAATAACTAAAAGTATTCTATAAATTGACCTTATTATGATGAAAAACAATATAAAGAAAATGACACTCTTTCCGTGTAAAAGTATTTCGTGTCATATTTGTCAATTTTATCATGGCGTTGTAAAAACATAAATATTTAACTTGAGTTATATATTTTTGAGCAAACATTTTATGCATCAATGTGAGTTTATTCAACACTTACTAAATGTCACAAAGTGGCTGCTTGTTATCTTCTAGAGAAATTACTACTTATAACACTTACAAGGAACTAATTTTAATAATTAAAGTATTTTATCAACTGACCTTATTATGTTAAAAAAACACCATAAAAGAAATGACACTCTTTCCGTGTAAAAGTAATTCATGTCATATTTGTTAATTTTATCATGGCGTTGTTGTACTTTCACAAAGAGAAAGTTTAGGAATTATGATAAATAACAATAGTGTAGATTTATTTTTGCATAAATATTCTGATGTATCTTCTTACTTTTGCTTCTTTCATATATATAAATACTAAAATAAATTTGCTTGAGTAACGGTTCTATTTTTTTAACAATATATCTCAAAATTGTGTATTATTACTATTTCTTTTTCAGAATAAAAAAAACTCATTATACGCTAGTTCCACTCTATTTTGAATAAAATATGAATATATTTAATTATTTTTTGTGAAATTATTAATGTTGTACTTGTTGATGTAGAAATTTTTTGATTTTTTGATTAGGTATTTTTTTGAATACTAGAATGGAAGCTCCAAATTATTAGAATAAAATTAACTTAATCTCATTCATGTTAACAAAACTCTTAATTCTTTAAAATTTCTAAAGAGACTTGATGTTAATAAAAAGGTTAACGTTGATATTTATTGTACAACAAGATAAAAAGATTTCTAAACAAATTTTTTTTTTGCAATTATTGAAACTATTTTTTTAATTGACTACTTTAAAATAGAAAACCTAAAAGCTTTAACTTGAGTTATAATATTTTTGAGCAAACATTTTATGCATCAATGTGAGTTTATTCAACACTTACTAAATGTCACAAAAGTGGCTGCTTATTATCTTCTAGAGAGATTAACTACTTATTAAACTTACAAGGAACTAATTATAATAACTAAAGTATTCTTCAAATTGACCTTATTATGATGAAAAACACCATAAAGAAAATGACACTCTTTTCCGTGTAACAGTAATTCATGTCATATTTGTCAATTTTATTATGCCACTGTTTTCCTTTTCATAAAGAGAAAGTTTAGGAATGATGATAAATACAACAATAGTGTAGATTTCTTTTTGCATAAAATAATCTGATGTTTCTTCTATATTTTTGCTTCCTTCATATATATAATACTAAAGTAAAATTTGTTTGAGTAACGGTCTCTTTTTTAAACAATTACATCTCAATATTGTATATTTTTACTATTTTTGTTTCAGAATAAAACATATTATACGTTGGTTTCACTCTATTTTGAATAAAAACATAAACATATTTATTTATTTATTGTTGAAATTATAAATGTTGTACTTGTTGACATAGAAACTTATTGATTTTTCGATTAGGTATTTTGTTGAATATTAGAATGGAACCTCCAAAGTATTATAATGAAATTAACTTAATCTCATTCAAGTTAACAAAAATCTTAATTCTTTCAAACTTCTAAAAGAGACTTCATGTTAATAAAAAGATTAATGTTGATATATATTGTACAACAAAGATAAAAAGATTTTCTTTAACAATAGTTTTTTTGCAATTATTGAAACTATTTTTTTAATTGACTACTTTAAAATAGAAAACCAAAAAACTTTAACTTGAGTTATAATATTTTGAGCAAACATTTTATGCATCAATGTGAGTTTATTCAACACTTACTAATGTCACGAAACTGCTGCTTGTTATCTTCTAGAGAATTAACTGCTTATAACACTTTCAAGGAACTAATTTCAATAACTAAAGGTATTTTATAAACTGACCTTATTATGATGCAAAACACCATAAAGAAAATGACACTCTTTTTCCGTAAAAGTAATTCATGTCGTATTTGTCAGTTTTATCATGGCGTTGTTGTACTTTTCACAAATAGAGAGTTAGAATGATGATAAATATTACAATAGTGTAGATTTATTTTTGCATAAAATATTCAGATGTATCTTCTTACTTTTGCCTCTTTCATATATATAAATACTAAAATAAATTTGCTTGAGTATCGGTACTCTTTTTTTTAACAGTTATATCTCAATATTGTGTATTATTACTATTTCTTTTTCAGAAAAAAATGTATTATACGCTAGTTTCACTCTATTTTGAATAACATATGATATTTATTTATTTATTTTTTGTTGAAATTATAATGTTGTACTTGTTGATGTAGAAATTTTTTGATTTTTCTATTATGTTTTTTTTGAATACTAGAATGGAAGCTCCAAATTATTAGAATAAAATTAACTTAATCTCATTCATTCTTAACAAAACTCTTAATTCTTTAAAATTTCTAAAAGAGACTTGATTGAATAAAAAAGGTTAACATTGATATATATTGTACAACAAAGACAAAAAGATTTCTTTAACAAATAATTCTTTTGCAATTATTGAAACTATTTTTTTTAAATTGACTACTTTAAAATAGAAAACCAAAAACTTTAACTTGAGTTATAATATTTTTGAGCAAACATTTTATGCATCAATGTGAGTTTATTCCACACTTACTAAATGTCACAAAAGTGGATGCTTGTTATCCTCTAGAGAAATTAACTACTATAAACTTACAACGAACTAATTATAATAATTAAAAGAACTCTATAAATTGACCTTATTATCATGAAAAACACTAAAGAAAATGACACTCTTTCCGTGTAAAAGTAATTCGTGTCATATTTGTCAATTTTATCATGGCGTTTTGTACTTTTCACAAAGAGAAAGATTAGGAATGATGATAAATATAACAATAGTGTAGATTTCTTTTGCATAAAATAATCGATGTATCTTCTTACTTTTCTTCTTCATATATATATAAATACTAAATAAAATTTGCTTGAGTTTCGGTCTCTTTTTTTAAAATTATATCTCAATATTGTGTATTATTACTATTTACTTTTCAGAATAAAATCTTATTATACGGAGTTTCACTCTATTTGAATAAAAACATGAATATTTATTTATTTATTTTTTGTTGAAATTATAAACGTTGTACTTGTTGACATAGAAACTTTTTGATTTTGTTATTAGGTATTTTTTTGAATATTAGAATGCAACCTCCAAATTATTAGAAAGAAATTAGTTTAATCTCATTCATGTTAACAAAACTCTTAATTATTAAAATTTCTAAACGAGACTTGATGTTAAAAAAAAAGGTTAACATTGATATATATTGTACAACAAAGAAAAAAGAATTTTTTTAACAAATAAATTTTTGCATTTATTTAAACTATTTTTTAAATTGACTACTTTAAAATAGTAAACCAAAAATCTTTAATTTGAGTTATAATATTTTTGAGCAAACATTTTATGCATCAATGTGAGTTTATTGAACACTTACTAAATGTCACAAAAGTGGCTTCTTGTTATCTTCTAGAGAAATTAACTACTTATAACACTTATAATGAACTAATTATAATAACTAAAAGTATTCTATAAATTGACCTTATTATGATGAAAAACAATATAAAGAAAATGACACTCTTTCCGTGTAAAAGTAATTCGTGTCATATTTGTCAATTTATCATGGCGTTGTAAAAACATAAATATTTAACTTGAGTTATAATATTTTTGAGCAAACATTTTATGCATCAATGTGAGTTTTTCAACACTTACTAAATGTCACAAAAGTGGCTTCTTGTTATCTTCTAGAGAAATTAACTACTTAACACTTATAATGAACTAATTATAATAACTAAAAGTATTCTATAAATTGACCTTATTATGATGAAAACAATATAAAGAAAATGACACTCTTCCGGTAAAAGTAATTCGTGTCATATTTGTCAATTTTATCATGGCGTTGTAAAAACATAAATATTTAACTTGAGTTATAATATTTTGAGCAAACATTTTATGCATCAATGGAGTTTATTCAACACTTACTAAATGTCACAAAAGTGGCTGCTTGTTATCTTCTAGAGAAATTAACTACTTATAACACTTACAAGGAACTAATTTTATAATTAAAAGTATTTTATCAACTGACCTTATTATGTTAAAAAAAACACCATAAAGAAAATACACTCTTTCCGTGTAAAAGTAATTCATGTCATATTTGTTAATTTTATCATGGCGTTGTTGTACTTTTCACAAGAGAAAGTTTAGGAATTATGATAAATATAACATATGTGTGTATTTTTTTTTTTGCATATAAATATTCTGATGTATCTTCTTACTTTTGCTTCTTTCATATATATAAATACTAAAATAAAATTTGCTTGAGTAACGGTTCTATTTTTTTAACAATTATATCTCAAAATTGTGTATTATTACTATTTCTTTTTCAGAATAAAAAAAACTCATTATACGCTAGTTCCCACTCTATTTTGAATAAAAATATGAATATATATTTAATTATTTTTTGTTGAAATTATTAATGTTGTACTTGTTGATGTAGAAATTTTTTGATTTTTTGATTAGGTATTTTTTTGAATACTAGAATGGAAGCTCCAAATTATTAGAATAAAATTAACTTAATCTCATTCATGTTAACAAAACTCTTAATTCTTTAAAATTTCTAAAAGAGACTTGATGTTAATAAAAAAGGTTAACGTTGATATTTATTGTACAACAAAGATAAAAAGATTTCTTTAACAAATAATTTTTTTGCAATTATTGAAACTATTTTTTTAAATTGACTACTTTAAATAGAAAACCTAAAAGCTTTACTTGAGTTATAATATTTTTGAGCAAACATTTATGCATCAATGTGAGTTTATTCAACACTTACTAAATGTCACAAAAGTGGCTGCTTATTATCTTCTAGAGAGATTAACTACTTATTACTTACAAGGACTAATTATAATAACTAAAAGTATTCTTCAAATTGACCTTATTATGATGAAAAACCCATAAAGAAAATGACACTCTTTCCGTGTAACAGTAATTCATGTCATATTTGTCAATTTATTATGCCACTGTTTTCCTTTTCATAAGAGAAAGTTTAGGAATGATGATAAATACAACAATAGTGTAGATTTCTTTTTGCATAAAATAATCTGATGTTTCTTCTTATTTTTGCTTCCTTCATATATATAAATACTAAAGTAAAATTTGTTTGAGTAACGGTTCTTCTTTTTTTAAACAATTACATCTCAATATTGTATATTTTTACTATTTTTGTTTCAGAATAAAAACATATTACGTTGGTTTCACTCTATTTTGAATAAAAACATAAACTTTTATTTATTTATTGTTGAAATTATAAATGTTGTACTTGTTGACATAGAAACTTATTGATTTTTCGATTAGGTATTTTGTTGAATATTAGAATGGAACCTCCAAAGTATTATAATGAAATTAACTTAATCTCATTCAAGTTAACAAAATCTTAATTCTTCAAACTTCTAAAGAGACTTCATGTTAATAAAAAGATTAATGTTGATATATATTGTACAACACAAGATAAAAAGATTTTCTTTAACAAATAGTTTTTTTGCAATTATTGAAACTATTTTTTTAAATTGACTACTTTAAATAGAAAACCAAAAAACTTTAACTTGAGTTATATATTTTTGAGCAAACATTTTATGCATCAATGTGAGTTTATTCAACACTTACTAAATGTCACGAAACTGGCTGCTTGTTATCTTCTAGAGAATTAACTGCTTATAACACTTTCAAGGAACTAATTTCAATAACTAAAGGTTTTTATAAACTGACCTTATTATGATGCAAAACACATAAAGAAAATGACACTCTTCTTTCGTGTAAAAGTAATTCATGTCGTATTTGTCAGTTTTATCATGGCGTTGTTGTACTTTTCACAAATAGAGAGTTTAGGAATGATGAAATATTACAATAGGTAGATTTATTTTTGCATAAATATTCAGATGTATCTTCTTACTTTTGCCTCTTTCATATATATAATACTAAAATAAAATTTGCTTGAGTATCGGTACTCTTTTTTAACAGTTATATCTCAATATTGTGTATTATTTACTATTTCTTTTTCAGAAAAAAATGTATTATACGCTAGTTTTCACTCTATTTTGAATAACAATATGAATATTTATTTATTTATTTTTTGTTGAAATTATAAATGTTGTACTTGTTGATGTAGAAATTTTTTGATTTTTCTATTGTATTTTTTTGAATACTAGAATGGAAGCTCCAAATTATTAGAATAAATTAACTTAATCTCATTCATTCTAACAAACTCTTAATTCTTTAAAATTTCTAAAGAGACTTGATGTGAATAAAAAAGGTTAACATTGATTATATTGTACACAAAGACAAAAAGATTTCTTTAACAAATAATTCTTTTGCAATTATTGAACTATTTTTTTTAAATTGACTACTTTAAAATAGAAAAACCAAAAAACTTTAACTTGAGTTATAATATTTTTGAGCAAACATTTTATGCATCAATGTGAGTTTATTCCACACTTACTAAATGTCACAAAGTGGATGCTTGTTATCCTCTAGAGAAATTAACTACTAA